>NW_027261112.1:0-85000 GCF_045791955.1 Oncorhynchus clarkii lewisi
TTGATGTGTTCAATTATTTACATTTAGATATCCAGCCCCATCCATGCTAATTATCTACACCACACACAAATATAAATGCAACATGCAAACAATTTCAAACATTTTACTGAATTACAGTTCATATAACTGTTTTTACCAACACCCACAATAACATCTGCTAAACACGTGTTTCTGACCAATACAATTTGAATTGATTATAATGAAATCTGCCAATTGAAATACATTTATTAGGCCATAATCTATGGATTTCACATAACTGGAAATAGAGGTATGCATCTGTTGGTCACAGATACCTTAAAAAAGGTAGGGGTGTGGATCAGAGAACCAGTCAGTATCTGATGCGACCACCATTTGCCTCATGCAGCGCGACACAACTCCTTTGCATAGAGTTAATCAAGCTGTTGATAGTGGCCTGTGGAATGTTGTCCCACTCCTCTTCAATGGCTGTGCGAAGTTGTTGGATATATGAGGTGATGGCGGCGGAAGAATGGCACGACAATGGGCCTCAGGATCTTGTCACGGTATCTCTGTGCATTCAAATTTTCATAGATAAAATACAATTGTGTTTATTGTCCATAGCTTATGCCTGTCCATACCATAAAACCCACCATCACCATGGGGCACTCTATTCACGAGGACATCAGCAAACCGCTCGCCCACACAACGCCATACACGCTGTTTGCCATCTGCCCTGTACAGTTAAAACCGGGATTCATCCGTGAAGAGCACACTTCTCCAGCGTCCCAGTGGCCATCGAAGGTGAGCATTTGCTCACCGAAGTCAGTTACAAAGCCAAACTGCAGTCAGGTTAAGACCCTGGTGAGGATGACGAGAACGCAGAGGAAATTCCCTGAGACGGTTTCTGACCTTTTGTGCAGAAATTCTTTGGTTGTACAAAACCACAGTTTCATCAGCTATGTGGATGGCTGGTCTCAGACCATCCCACAGGTGAAGAAGCCGGATGTGGAGGTCCCGGGCTGGCGTGGTTACACCATGGTCTGCTGTTGTGATGCCGGTTGGTCTTACTGCCAAATTCTCTAAAACGACGTTGGAGGTGGCTTATGGTAGAGAAATGTAATATCAATGATCTGGCAACAGCTCAAGTGGACATTCCTGCAGTCAGCATGCCAATTACACGCTCCCTCAAAACTTGATACATCTGTGGCATTTTGTGTGTGAAAAAAAGGCTAATTTTAGAATGGCCTTTTATTGTCCCCAGTCCACAAGGTGCACCTGTGTAATGATCATGCTGTTTAGTCAGCTTCTTGATATAACACATCTGTCAGGTGGACGGATTATCTTGGCAAAGAAGAAATGCTCACTAACAGGGATGTAAACTAATTTGTGCCCACATTTTTCAGTATACTTTCTCTGCCTTTGCATATTGAAAATGTCAATGACTGTAAGAGGGATGTGTCTAAAAGGAAGAACCCATAGAAGTGGAATCCATTGATTCTATTTCTATGTAAGAACCACTAAGGCGATGCAGAGAGAAGCCACGAGTGTCCTCGGTAATGTGGTTTGATAATGTTTTGAGGAACATGTCTGAGTGTCCTCTGTAATGTTGTTTGATAATGTTTTGAGGAACATGTCTGAGTGTCCTCAGTAATGTTGTTTGATAATGTTTTGAGGAACATGTCTGAGTGTCCTCTGTAATGTTGTTTGATAATGTTTTGAGGAACATGTCTGAGTGTCCTCTGTAATGTTGTTTGATAATGTTTTGAGGAACATGTCTGAGTGTCCTCAGTAATGTTGTTTGATAATGTTTTGAGGAACATGTCTGAGTGTCCTCAGTAATGTTGTTTGATAATGTTTTGAGGAACATGTCTGAGTGTCCTCGGTAATGTGGTTTGATAATGTTTTGAGGAACATGTCTGAGTGTCCTCTGTAATGTTGTTTGATAATGTTTTGAGGAACATGTCTGAGTGTCCTCTGTAATGTGGTTTGATAATGTTTTGAGGAACATGTCTGAGTGTCCTCTGTAATGTTGTTTGATAATGTTTTGAGGCAACATGTCTGAGTGTCCTCGGTAAATGTGGTTTGATAATGTTTTGAGGCAACATGTCTGAGTGTCCTCTGTAATGTTTGATAATGTTTTGAGGAACATGTCTGAGTGTCCTCAGTAATGTTGTTTGATAATGTTTTGAGGAACATGTCTGAGTGTCCTCGGTAAATGTGGTTTGATAATGTTTTGAGGCAACATGTCTGAGTGTCCTCTGTAATGTTGTTTGATAATGTTTTGAGGCAACATGTCTGAGTGTCCTCAGTAATGTTGTTTGATAATGTTTTGAGGAACATGTCTGAGTGTCCTCTGTAATGTTGTTTGATAATGTTTTGAGGAACATGTCTGAGTGTCCTCTGTAATGTTGTTTGATAATGTTTTGAGGAACATGTCTGAGTGTCCTCAGTAATGTTGTTTGATAATGTTTTGAGGAACATGTCTGAGTGTCCTCAGTAATGTTGTTTGATAATGTTTTGAGGAACATGTCTGAGTGTCCTCAGTAATGTTGTTTGATAATGTTTTGAGGAACATGTCTGAGTGTCCTCTGTAATGTTGTTTGATAATGTTTTGAGGAACATGTCTGAGTGTCCTCTGTAATGTTGTTTGATAATGTTTTGAGGAACATGTCTGAGTGTCCTCAGTAATGTTGTTTGATAATGTTTTGAGGAACATGTCTGAGTGTCCTCAGTAATGTTGTTTGATAATGTTTTGAGGAACATGTCTGAGTGTCCTCAGTAATGTTGTTTGATAATGTTTTGAGGAACATGTCTGAGTGTCCTCTGTAATGTTGTTTGATAATGTTTTGAGGAACATGTCTGAGTGTCCTCAGTAATGTTGTTTGATAATGTTTTGAGGAACATGTCTGAGTGTCCTCAGTAATGTTGTTTGATAATGTTTTGAGGAACATGTCTGAGTGTCCTCGGTAATGTGGTTTGATAATGTTTTGAGGAACATGTCTGAGTGTCCTCTGTAATGTTGTTTGATAATGTTTTGAGGAACATGTCTGAGTGTCCTCTGTAATGTGGTTTGATAATGTTTTGAGGAACATGTCTGAGTGTCCTCTGTAATGTTGTTTGATAATGTTTTGAGGCAACATGTCTGAGTGTCCTCGGTAAATGTGGTTTGATAATGTTTTGAGGCAACATGTCTGAGTGTCCTCTGTAATGTTGTTTGATAATGTTTTGAGGCAACATGTCTGAGTGTCCTCGGTAAATGTGGTTTGATAATGTTTTGAGGCAACATGTCTGAGTGTCCTCTGTAATGTTGTTTGATAATGTTTTGAGGCAACATGTCTGAGTGTCCTCGGTAAATGTGGTTTGATAATGTTTACTCTGAGTGTCCTCAGTGATGGTGTTTGTTAATGTTTGCTCTGAGAGTGTCCTCAGGGATGTTGTTTGTTCATGTTTACTCTGAGAGTGTCCTCAGTGATGGTTTGTTAATGTTTGCTCTGAGAGTGTCCTCAGTGATGGTGTTTGTTCATGTTTACTCTGAGAGTGTCCTCAGTGATGGTGTTTGTTCATGTTTACTCTGAGAGTGTCCTCAGTGATGGTGTTTGTTAATGTTTGCTCTGAGAGTGTCCTCAGTGATGGTGTTTGTTAATGTTTGCTCTGAGAGTGTCCTCAGGGATGTTGTTTGTTCATGTTTACTCTGAGAGTGTCCTCAGTGATGGTTTGTTAATGTTTGCTCTGAGAGTGTCTTCAGTGATGGTGTTTGTTAATGTTTACTCTGAGAGTGTCCTCAGTGATGGTGTTTGTTAATGTTTGCTCTGAGAGTGTCCTCAGTGATGTTGTTTGTTAATGTTTGCTCTGAGAGTGTCCTCAGTGATGTTGTTTGTTAATGTTTGCTCTGAGAGTGTCCTCAGTGATGTTGTTTGTTCATGTTTACTCTGAGAGTGTCCTCAGTGATGGTGTTTGTTAATGTTTGCTCTGAGAGCACATATCCCATCAGTCATCATACACCTCTTGCTTCAAGACATTGAATTACATTTTCATTCAGAGAAAGAGAGGAAGAGAGAAGAGAGAGGGAGAGAGACAGAGAGAGAGAAAGAGACACTAACACACCATAGAATCTCACATACACTCACACACACAGAGCGAGAGAAAGAGAGAGAGAGAGAGAGAAAGAAAGAAAGAGAGCTTTCTCTCATACATGATGCTATTTCCTTGTTTTTATCAATAGTACATTTGCTGTAATTTCTTGTTCATTTCCCACGCTAGACTCAGGGGGAAACAGTAGATCTGTTTAAACACGCCCCCATCACCCATCAGTAACACAACTGTTCGCTTGCTCACTGTCACATCTAAGTGAACAATTGGCTGTCCAGTCCAACCCTGAAACTGATCCCAGCACAGCAGGGCTGCATAACAAGCTTATAGACAAGTTCCCTTCTCACTGATAACATAGCAAGTGTAGACCTACAATATGTTGAAATAAATATCATCTACCGTCTACCATCTAACATAATAAGCTCTGTTGTAGATGAAATAACCACTTTTATTAAGCTCCATCTCAAAGACAATATTGTTTGGTATGTCAGTGTCATACCCAACAACGGTCCAACATACACAACCGTAAACATATAGTAGTACTGTAATGCTTAGCTCGGGTCAAGAAGGAAGTTGACTTACTTCAGAGAGAGGTCATGACATCAGAACTGATGTCAATGTCTCGTTTACTCTGTCAATTTAAAGCATGTCCACAGCTATTTGTATATTCAAGGATATAGCCCACATGTGTTTCTTTTTATGTGGCTTGACCCACTTGCTTTTAGCCTCCCAAATCCTATTGTAAACATAAGGGGATTTAGGTTTTAGCAATAGTGAGTGTAGCCCCCTAAAATCCCCTCAAAATCCCCATAAAACCCCCTCACTCAATGAATACAAATACATTCACTGAATGATCTGCTGTATAGTCTTGATTAATTACATTTCTCCACTGGAAATGAATGCCACTTGATTAAATATGTTTTGCATGTTGATCAATGTAATAGACAAGCAGAATATTTTTGTTTGTAAATTTGTGCATTCAAAAACATTAGTAATTTTCAAAGGCCAAAAGAATAGCCAATTCAAAACATGACTATAGGGACAGACAAGCCTAGGATGGGTACAGTACAGTGTCTTTGCCACAGGAGTAGATCATATAATGAATTCATTGCAGATACCATGAAACCCTATGTTTGCAAACGAATGGAGATTTGCCTAGTAGTAAACCTATTACATATCTAAATATTTTAATGTTTATTCGCTCTGACAAACACATTCAGTATGTCAACGGTCAGATTATCAAATTCCCCCAAAGCAGTCTAAAAGCCTGAAATAAACAGCATTTTATGGATTATCCTCCCAAGCTTTGACTCGGATATTCATGGGATCTGAATGTGGTGTACTGTAGTGACCATGCTTTCCCAATATGGAATGTGGTGTACTGTATTTACCATGCTTTCCCAATATGGAATGTGGTGTACTGTATTGACCATGCTTTCCCAATATGGAATGTGGTGTACTGTATTTACCATTCTTTCCCAATATGGAATGGGGTGTCAATTATACTGTACATTGACATAGAATACTGAATACAAATTGACTTGGGGGTTGGGTCAATTCCTCCAAAAATGACTTCACAATTGTGTTAGGTAGTTGGGTAAATGTATAATGTAGTTGGGTCAAAGTCATGGGATCTTGATCTTGACACATACAATATTCTGTCGATTCTCAAATCTGTAGTCTGATCTAATCCTGTCAAATATGACATTTCAGCGCGTTGTGGAGTCCAACGTAGATTTCTCGGTGTCAGAAAGAGTTCATGGCTGTCCATCCTGTCAGACTTGGATGCCATTTACATTCCAAATGTTGACATTTCGGGAGGCACACATCACTTTATGATGAATCTGAGATGGAAAAATCCCTCATCCCTTTGATTCAAAGCAAATGGAAAATGTAAACGGCATTCCAAGTAATGTGGCAGATTAGGAGATAAAGAGCTTTGCCATCAGAGCCTGAAATAACAAGTAATTTGAATACAGTAATTCCCAAGTAATTTCCCTGAATTAGAGATCACCATCCTCCACCAAGACTGCTTCTGTATACACACTTCTTCCTAATAATGCTCTTCATTTAACTGGTGAGGTGTCCGTCTGCAGTACGTTCACAAACTATGACCTATTTTGCTTTGCTGACCCAAAAATACAGTAGGCTGTTTTAAAAATCTAAGAGTTGCTATAAGGATAAATACGTTTACATAATTTAGCAGAAGCTCTTATGCAAAGAAATGTACAGTAGTGAGTGCATGGGACTCGAACCCACAACCCTGGGGTTGCAAACACCATGCTCTACCAATTGACCCACACGGGACCTCATACAAAGCATTATATTAAATCTACCTGAATTATTCAACCCTGCCTCTCCCATGTGTTCTACAATTGCAGTAGCTACAGTAATGAACTTTCAATTGGTTTTTAAGACGTCCCATCCATCTCGTCTAGACCGAAGGGTGTAAACAACGCAATGGTAGTCACTTTGCGATTGGCTGGGATAAGCGTGTGCGAACCCGGTGGGTGGAGCTAAAGGGGGTGTGAAAGAAATGACCACAAATGTCCAATTTCGGCAGTTTGCATGACGTTTGTTGTAGCTATGAAATTCTCGCGTGGCTAATGTTCGGCGAATATATTCCGATTTGATTTATAGTCCATCCGCGTTTGGCAAGGAAGCTCGCAACGGCTCAGTGTTGGCAATTTATCATCTTTCTCTTCTTTGAACTTTTCCACTTTCTCTAGCTAAATTAGGTTGTTAATATATGTAGCAAACATCTCTTTCTTTTCGCTTAATAATGCAGGTATGCATTTAACTGGCTATATCGTTTTGTAGTATGCATGAAAATGCATCTTACTGGCCATGTTTTGGTTTGATTGTCAGCTAGCTAACATGATACATGTTAATTAGCTAGCCTAGCAGAAGCAGGGATTTGACTGCGTACCCTGTCCTGTCAGCTAGCTAGTTGTCTTTCTAGTGCGCTTGGCATTCCATAGTACACATTGGGAATAAATAGCACCAACATGTATGCAAGTCGCAAGAGGAAAAAGCCCCAGAAAAGGTACAGTCACGTTAGATAACTGATCGCCGCTACAACAGCATAGCCAGCTAGTTAGGGGTTGTAGACAAAGTTTGTCACTACTAGTCTAGTGCATGTTAAGTATACCACATCAGTGTACAGAATTAGGATGCCTTGTGAGTGACAGTTCAATTGTAGTACTGTTATTATGTTCATGGAATAGGGTTGACTGACACTCCCTAGTCTGATTTGTATGAGGTCTGAATGAGGTACAGAAAGAAGCATGTTTCAACCTTGGACAATGATACTTCTTTATGATATTTCTTTCTGCGGACTCCATGAGTTGCATTCATTCACACTTTCGTAAACATACAGTATCTACCATTTAGGCTACATAACCAGACCGAGGAATATCATCATATGAGACATTGATGGCAGACATTCTCCTCCTCGTAGTGTGAAGCCACCTCCAGAAGGAGCCAAATCAAACCCTTCCAAGAGGCACCGGGAACGCCTGAATGGGGAGTTGGACAGGCTGGCCAGTCTGCTTCCTTACCCCCAGGATGTCATCTCCAAGCTGGACAAACTGACCATCCTCAGGCTTTGTGTCAGCTACCTGCGTGCCAAGAGCTTCTTCAATGGTAAGGCATGATCATAACACACCCTATTGTCCATATTTAGGGTTGGATTATGTAAAGATATTATCGCTATGGATCTGACTACTGTCTGATTTATTTAAAACATTTTAACTTTTATTTTAACTAGGCAAGTCAGTTAAGAACAAATTCTTATTTATGATGACGGCCTAGGAACAGTGGGTTAACTGCCTGTTCAGGGGCAGAACAACATATTTTTACCTTGTCAGCTCAGGGATTCGATCTAGCAACTGGCCCAACGCTCTAACCACTAGGCTGCCTGCTGCCCTGATCAACTATATCAGTCACTATCAACTACTGAGGTGTCTGGAAGGCAGTGGCTAGATCTCTCACACTCTCTCGCTTGTCGTTCTCTCTAAGGAGAAAGGGAGGACTCTCTGAAATAACAGGATGCCATCAGGGTGTGTGAAATCCTGTGGAAAGTAACATATAAATGTGTAATCTTGTGATCTGTCTTAGCGGAAGTGCTGCAACAATAGATAGTTTTCTAGCATTAACCACATACATTATTAAAGGGTTCTGAGGGATCTGCCAAGGGAAACCTGTGACCACATCTTCCCCCTTGCAAGACATTATGTTTGCATCTCAAATGGCACCCTATTCGGGTCAAAAGTAGTGAACTATATAGGGTAAAAGGTGCTGTTTGGGATGCAGACTAGGCTGTTTGGACTCTAAGAAAGTAGGGCTGTGACGATACCCGTATTGCAGTATTTTTTCCATGGCAAAAATGAAAACTTGAAGTAAACTCGTTGGTCCTTTTAAAACCTGCTGTATGTAAAGTATTGTGGCTATAGCTTGGAAAATAGATACATGTCACTCTGGATGACAACATAATGATGTTTGTTTCCAACATTAAGGCTTTGTTTTGTTTCCTTGCCATGATACTAACGAATATTGCGATACTGGTATCGTCCCGGTCCGAGTATCCATCCTCGGGACCTGCACTCGGCTGTTTGGACCCGCACTCAGCTGTTTGGACCCCCATTCGGCTGTTTGGACCCCCACTCGGCTGTTTGGACTCCCACTCGGCTGTTTGGACTCCCACTCGGCTGTTTGGACTCCCACTCGGCTGTTTGGACCCCCACTCGGCTGTTTGGACCCCCACTCGGCTGTTTGGACCCCCACTCGGCTGTTTGGACCCCCACTCGGCTGTTTGGACCCCCACTCGGCTGTTTGGACCTCCACTCGGCTGTTAAAAACAAACTGAAATATCACATTTACATAATTATTCAGACCTTTGTACTTTGTTGAAGCAACTTTGGCAGCCTCTAGTCTTCTTGACACTACAAGATTGGCACACTGATATTTGGGGAGTTTCACCCATTCTTCTCTATAGATTCTCTCAAGCTCTGTCAGGTTGGATGGGTAGCGTCGCTGCACAGCTATTCTCAAGTCTTTCCAGAGATGTTTGATCGTGTTCAAGTCCGGACTCTGGCTGTGCCACTCAAGGACATTCAGAGACGTGTCCCAAAGCCACTCCTGCGTTGTCTTGACTGTGTGCTTAGGGTCGTTGTCCTGTTGGAAGGTGAACCTTCGCCCCAGTCTGAGGTCCTGAGCGCTCTGGAGCAGGTTTTCATCAAGGAACTCTCTATACTTTGCTCCGTTCATCTTTCCCTCGATCCTGACTAGTCTGCCACTGAAAAACATCCCCACAGCATGATGCTGCCACCACCATGTTTCACCGCAGGGATGGTGCCAGGTTTCCTCCAGACGTGATGCTTGGCATTCAGGCCAGAGATTTCAATCTTGGTTTCATCAGACCAGAGAATCTTGTTTCCCATGGTCTGAGAGTCTTTAGGTGCTGTATACGGGGTATTTGGAAATAGCCACGGGATGCTTTTTCTATATCGCCAATACAGATTAAACTATTTATTTGAAGTGTTTCAATACATTTTAATATTTGTAGCAAATGTTTTTTATTAAATGCCTGCAGTCAACGTGTGCAATATCTTAGGAGATGAAGCAGATTGTGTTCTTCATTTCACCTGTCACATTATTGTACATTATGACGCTTACCGTAGTTCCCCAGAACAGTTGAGACTGTCACATTATGAAGCTCACCGTAGTTCCCCAGAACAGTTGAGCCTGTCACATTATGAAGCTCACCGTAGTTCCCCAGAACAGTTGAGACAGTCACATTATGAAGCTCACCGTAGTTCCCCAGAACAGTTGAGCCTGTCACATTATTGTACATTATGAAGCTCACTGTAGTTCCCCAGAACAGTTGAGTCAGTCACATTATGAAGCTCACCGTAGTTCCCCAGAACAGTTGAGCCTGTCACATTATGAAGCTCACCGTAGTTCCCCAGAACAGTTGAGCCTGTCACATTATGAAGCTCACCGTAGTTCCCCAGAACAGTTGAGACAGTCACATTATGAAGCTCACCGTAGTTCCCCAGAACAGTTGAGACAGTCACATTATGAAGCTCACCGCAGTTCCACAGAACAGTTGAGACAGTCACATTATGAAGCTCACCGTAGTTCCCCAGAACAGTCGAGACAGTCACATTATGAAGCTCACCGTAGTTCCCCAGAACAGTTGAGCCTGTCACATTATGAAGCTCACCGTAGTTCCCCAGAACAGTTGAGCCAGTCACATTATGAAGCTCACCGTAGTTCCCCAGAACAGTTGAGCCTGTCACATTATGAAGCTCACCGTAGTTCCCCAGAACAGTTGAGCCTGTCACATTATTGTACATTATGAAGCTCACTGTAGTTCCCCAGAACAGTTGAGCCAGTCACATTATGAAGCTCACCGTAGTTCCCCAGAACAGTTGAGACAGTCACATTATGAAGCTCACCGTAGTTCCCCAGAACAGTTGAGCCTGTCACATTATTGTACATTATGAAGCTCACCGTAGTTCCCCAGAACAGTTGAGACAGTCACATTATGAAGCTCACCGTAGTTCCCCAGAACAGTTGAGCCAGTCACATTATGAAGCTCACCGTAGTTCCCCAGAACAGTTGAGCCAGTCACATTATGAAGCTCACCGTAGTTCCCCAGAACAGTTGAGACAGTCACATTATGAAGCTCACCGTAGTTCCCCAGAACAGTTGAGACAGTCACATTATGAAGCTCACTGTAGTTCCCCAGAACAGTTGAGACAGTCACATTATGAAGCTCACCGTAGTTCCCCAGAACAGTTGAGCCAGTCACATTATGAAGCTCACCGTAGTTCCCCAGAACAGTTGAGACAGTCACATTATGGAGCTCACCGTAGTTCCCCAGAACAGTTGAGCCTGTCACATTATGAAGCTTACCGTAGTTCCCCAGAACAGTTGAGCCTGTCACATTATGAAGCTCACCGTAGTTCCCCAGAACAGTTGAGCCAGTCACATTATGAAGCTCACCGTAGTTCCCCAGAACAGTTGAGACAGTCACATTATGAAGCTCACCGTAGTTCCCCAGAACAGTTGAGTCAGTCACATTATGAAGCTCACCGTAGTTCCCCAGAACAGTTGATACAGTCACATTATGAAGCTCACCGTAGTTCCCCAGAACAGTTGAGACAGTCACATTATGGAGCTCACCGTAGTTCCCCAGAACAGTTGAGACAGTCACATTATGAAGCTCACCGTAGTTCCCCAGAACAGTTGAGCCTGTCACATTATGAAGCTCACCGTAGTTCCCCAGAACAGTTGAGACAGTCACATTATGAAGCTCACCGTAGTTCCCCAGAACAGTTGAGACAGTCACATTATGAAGCTCACCGTAGTTCCCCAGAACAGTTGAGCCTGTCACATTATGAAGCTCACTGTAGTTCCCCAGAACAGTTGAGCCTGTCACATTATGAAGCTCACCGTAGTTCCCCAGAACAGTTGAGACAGTCACATTATGAAGCTCACCGTAGTTCCCCAGAACAGTTGAGACAGTCACATTATGAAGCTCACCGTAGTTCCCCAGAACAGTTGAGTCAGTCACATTATGAAGCTCACCGTAGTTCCCCAGAACAGTTGAGCCTGTCACATTATGAAGCTCACCGTAGTTCCCCAGAACAGTTGAGCCTGTCACATTATGAAGCTCACCGTAGTTCCCCAGAACAGTTGAGACAGTCACATTATGAAGCTCACCGTAGTTCCCCAGAACAGTTGAGACAGTCACATTATGAAGCTCACCGTAGTTCCCCAGAACAGTTGAGTCAGTCACATTATGAAGCTCACCGTAGTTCCCCAGAACAGTTGATACAGTCACATTATGAAGCTCACCGTAGTTCCCCAGAACAGTTGAGACAGTCACATTATGGAGCTCACCGTAGTTCCCCAGAACAGTTGAGACAGTCACATTATGAAGCTCACCGTAGTTCCCCAGAACAGTTGAGCCTGTCACATTATGAAGCTCACCGTAGTTCCCCAGAACAGTTGAGACAGTCACATTATGAAGCTCACCGTAGTTCCCCAGAACAGTTGAGACAGTCACATTATGAAGCTCACCGTAGTTCCCCAGAACAGTTGAGCCTGTCACATTATGAAGCTCACTGTAGTTCCCCAGAACAGTTGAGCCTGTCACATTATGAAGCTCACCGTAGTTCCCCAGAACAGTTGAGACAGTCACATTATGAAGCTCACCGTAGTTCCCCAGAACAGTTGAGACAGTCACATTATGAAGCTCACCGTAGTTCCCCAGAACAGTTGAGTCAGTCACATTATGAAGCTCACCGTAGTTCCCCAGAACAGTTGAGCCTGTCACATTATGAAGCTCACCGTAGTTCCCCAGAACAGTTGAGACAGTCACATTATGAAGCTCACCGTAGTTCCCCAGAACAGTTGAGACAGTCACATTATGAAGCTCACTGTAGTTCCCCAGAACAGTTGAGCCTGTCACATTATGAAGCTCACCGTAGTTCCCCAGAACAGTTGAGCCAGTCACATTATGAAGCTCACCGTAGTTCCCCAGAACAATTGAGCCAGTCACATTATGGAGCTCACCGTAGTTCCCCAGAACAGTTGAGACAGTCACATTATGGAGCTCACCGTAGTTCCCCAGAACCGTTGAGACAGTCACGTGTTTGTTTGTAAATGGCACAACAGGAGAAAACGGGAGCAGGTGAGTCCAGCTGTGTGTTGACATGAACCTGTTTTATATTGAAAGTCAATAGAGTGATCAGGGACTTTCCTTCACAGGAAAAACATTAGTGCAACACATTCATTTTCATCAGATGGCAGCAGAAATGCAACCAAGTACATGAGCTTGAAAAAGCAAGGTGTTTTTTGCGAAAACTATGCATAGCCATCATATTTCTAATATTTCACATAAAGCAAGCTAAATTTCCTCATGTTTGGCATTTTAAAGTCAGTTAAGAACAAATTCGTATTTTCAATGACAGCCTAGGAACAGTGGGTTAACTGCCTGTTCAGGCGAAGAACGACAGATTTGTACCTTGTCAGCTCGGGGGTTTGAACATGCAACCTTCCGGTTACTAGTCCAACGCTCTTAACCACTAGGCTACCCTGCCGCCCCAGAATGATGGAGAACAGTAGCTACACATCAGTCAGAGCGCTGTCTGCTGATAGAATGATGGAGAACAGTAGCTACACATCAGTCAGAGCGCTGTCTGCTGATAGAATGATGGAGAACAGTAGCTACACATCAGTCAGAGTGCTGTCTGCTGATAGAATGATGGAGAACAGTAGCTACACATCAGTCAGAGCGCTGTCTGCTGATAGAATGATGGAGAACAGTAGCTACACATCAGTCAGAGCGCTGTCTGCTGATAGAATGATGGAGAACAGTAGCTACACATCAGTCAGAGCGCTGTCTGCTGATAGAATGATGGAGAACAGTAGCTACACATCAGTCAGAGTGCTGTCTGCTGATAGAATGATGGAGAACAGTAGCTACACATCAGTCAGAGCGCTGTCTGCTGATAGAATGATGGAGAACAGTAGCTACACATCAGTCAGAGCGCTGTCTGCTGATAGAATGATGGAGAACAGTAGCTACACATCAGTCAGAGCGCTGTCTGCTGATAGAATGATGGAGAACAGTAGCTACACATCAGTCAGAGCGCTGTCTGCTGATAGAATGATGGAGAACAGTAGCTACACATCAGTCAGAGTGCTGTCTGCTGATAGAATGATGGAGAACAGTAGCTACACATCAGTCAGAGTGCTGTCTGCTGATAGAATGATGGAGAACAGTAGCTCCATATCAGTCAGAGTGCTGTCTGCTGATAGAATGATGGAGAACAGTAGCTACACATCAGTCAGAGCGCTGTCTGCTGATAGAATGATGGAGAACAGTAGCTACACATCAGTCAGAGCGCTGTCTGCTGATAGAATGATGGAGAACAGTAGCTACACATCAGTCAGAACGCTGTCTGCTGATAGAATGCCCATTCCTGAATTCTCATCTGAGTGGAGAAGTGCAACTGAAGCACAAAATGAGTCTAATGCCGAGCAGAAATTACAATAAGATCCATATTACATCTGCATTTACAGAACGTGGGAAGATCTTTCTAAAGAGTTTTCAAAATTCTGTGTAAACGTGACCCCGAAGTTTAACTTGCTACTTAATCTAAGTGGCTGAATTAATAAGGTGATGGGTCATAATATTGTTTTGCGAAAACTATGCATGTTTGAGAAGTCAAAGTCATTTGAATGAGTTATCTGTACAGCTGGCACTGCTATCTTTTCATTTCCTTGCGTTTTTTTCTCCTCCGTTCTCAGCCGTCTTCTCCTACCCCCTATTCTCCGAGCAGAGCAGGCAGGTCCGTTGCCCTAGCGACTCCAGACTCCACACAGACACAGCATGTAGCCTACACATGCTGCTCCAGAGCCAGTACTGTTCTTCCTTCAGACAAGCATGTGTCAAAACTTTGTTCATTTGCACAATGTCTCTCGTTCACAATCACTTGGAAATGTCAAAAAACCTTCGGTAGTGCCTACCTATGTATGTGTAACTTTATGAGATGGATTGCCTGTCTTTGCAATTCGTTTATTTTCATTTGCGCTCATTAGAATATTTAGCTAGCAGCCTCCATTGAAATTTGTGTGCTAATTTTGTTGGCATTCTGTTAATGGACGCCTGTTTGTTTTTTTGGCACCTCCTTGTGTACTAATAAGCCTGTAGTACTGTTTATCTCTGTATGCGAGAAGGTCTGTATGACGATATGAATATCTTGATACTGCCCAACCCTAAAAGGTTCCTTCTTGACAAGAAGACCTAATAAAAGGGTAAGAATACGAACAAGGTAAATGGCTCAGTAGAATAGAATACATTTTTATATACTGCTCAAAAAAACAAAGGGAACACTTAAACACCACAATATAACTCCAAGTCAATCACACTTCTGTGAAATCAAACTGTCCACTTAGGAAGCAACACTGATTGACAATACATTTCACATGCTGTTGTGGAAATGGAATAGACAACAGGTGGAAATTATAGGCAATTAGCAAGACACCCCCAATAAAGGAGTGGTTCTGCATGAGACAGAGTCTACAACCCACACAAGTGGCTCGGGTAGTGCAGCTCATCCAGGATGGCACATCAATGCGAGCTGTGGCAAGAAGGTTTGCTGTGTCTGTCAGCGTAGTGTCCAGAGCATGGAGGCGCTACCAGGAGACAGGCCAGTACATCAAGAGACGTGGAGGAGGCCGTAGGAGGGCAACAACCCAGCAGCAGGACCGCTACCTCCGCCTTTGTGCAAGGAGGAGCAGAGGGAGCACTGCCCTGAGAGCTGCCCTGAGAGCCCTGAAAATTACCTCCAGCAGGCCACAAATGTGCATGTGTCTGCTCAAACGGTCAGAAACAGACTCCATGAGGGTGGTATGAGGGCCCGACGTCCACAGGTGGGGGTTGTGCTTACAGCCCAACACCGTGCAGGACATTTTAATTTGCCAGAGAACACCAAGATTGGCAAATTCGCCACTGGCGCCCTGTGCTCTTCACAGATGAAAGCAGGTTCACACTGAGTACATGTGACAGACGTGACAGTCTGGAGACGCCATGGAGAACGTTCTGCTGCCTGCAACATCCTCCAGCATGACTGGTTTGGCGGTTGGTCAGTCATTGTGTGGGGTGGCATTTCTTGGGGGGCCGCACAGCCCTCCATGTGCTCGCCAGAGGTAGCCTGACTGCCATTAGGTACCGAGATGAGATCCTCAGACCCCTTGTGAGACCATATGCTGGTGCGGTTGGCCCTGGGTTCCTCCTAATGCAAGACAATGCTAGACCTCATGTGGCTGGAGTGTGTCAGCAGTTCCTGCAAGAGGAAGGCATTGATGCTATGGACTGGCCCGCCCGTTCCCCAGACCTGAATCCAATTGAGCACATCTGGGATATCATGTCTCGCTCCATCCACCAACGCCACGTTGCACCACAGACTGTCCAGGAGTTGGCGGATGCTTTAGTCCAGGTCTGGGAGGAGATCCCTCAGGAGACCATCCGCCACCTCATCAGAAGCATGCCCAGGTGTTGTAGGGAGGTCATACAGGCACGTGGAGGCCACACACACTACCGAGCCTCATTTTGACTTGTTTTAAGGACATTACATCAAAGTTGGATCAGCCTGTAGTGTGGTTTTCCACTTTAATTTTGAGTGTGACTCCAAATCCAGACCTCCATGAGTTGATAAATCTGATTTCCATTGATCATTTTTGTGTGATTTTGTTGTCAGCACATTCAACTTTGTAAAGAAAAAAGTATTTAAGAATATTTCATTCATTCAGATCTAGGATGTGTTATTTTAGTGTTCCCTTTATTTTTTTGAGCAGTGTATAAGTATAATACAGGAAGGCACAATTTATAGTCCAATATTTAAACATGCATTAGGAATGGGGGGGGTGGGTAAGTGTTTTAAATTGTGCATTCAATCCAACATTTGCAGAACCACAAAAAAAGCAAGGAAGCTGAAAAATGTAGACTGATCTTAATGTTTTGCTTAGATCTTGTAGGCTGTCTGAGATGTAACATTTAGCCTTCATTTTTACAAGATCTTCCCTTGGGGAGCCCTTTATATTTAGAGTGACTCAACAATTCAATTAGCTCGACTTGCATGAGGAAAAAGCCAGCAGAATAAAATGTTCTACTCTTATTTTAGTTTCCTCCGAGACCTGCTAGCAGCCAGGATTCCTGGCCTTTGTGTTGCTGCCTGCTGCTGTGGTGCTTTGTGTAATCGGCAGAGTTCCTAGACTCCCAAGGGGAGGGGAGAGGGGGGTGTTTGCTTGAGTAATCTATATTAGAACAGACTTGTTCAACTCTTGACTCCACAGACTCCTGAGGGTCTTCTGCATCCCAAATGGCACTCTATTCCCTGTTCAGTGCACTACGTTTGCCAAGGGCATGGGCTCTGGTCAAAAGTATTTCACTATAGGGAATAGGATGCCATTTGGGGTGCAGAGTGTTTGATAGTCTGTAGTGTGAGCCAACAACTAAACTTATACTTGTTTAGATGAGTGAGAAGTGTTGACTCGGCTCTGAGAAGGGGATGGGTGTAGGTTGATGTGAACCAGAGGTGGAGGGGGATTATTTTGGCCATCGTATGAGAACACAGTCAAGATTGTGGACAGGTCGTCATTGTAAATAAGAAAACATTCTTAAATGACTTACCTGTATGACTAAAGGGGGGGAAATAATTGTGGTTGCAGACTTCCTGAGTTATTCTGCTGCGGGGATGGGACTGCCTGAGAGGACGTCATTCTACTGCGGGGATGGGCAAGTCCTCGGGGGCCTGATTGGTGTCACACGTTTACTCCAGCCTTAGCCAACACACCTGACTCCAATAATCAACTAATCATGATCATCAGTTTAAAATGTAATTAGTTGAATCAGCTGTGTTTGCTAGACGGGGAGAAAGTGTGACACCATTCTGGCCCCTGAGGACTTTGAGTTCCCTATCCACGTTCTACTGGCACAACTCTCCTACTGTAGCTAGGCTATAGGGCCCGACCAGCACAGTTAGGGTCTGTTCTCCTAATCACACTGAAACATAAGGCATCACACTGCACCATCTATCTGAAGATGATTTGCCGTTGCCTAGCCTATATGGCTACCACAGTACACACAAATAGAATAACATTTTTGGTTGATTTAAAATGCCCATCAAATTCTCTTCCACAGGAACAACTAGTATCATTAGCGGTGTGCACATTAGGTCTATCTCACATTATTGTGAATGGGTCTCTGTCTGTAGTGATGCGCTGTAACTGGTTCCTCTGCATTCCTTCAGTGTGTGATGGAAATCCTCTATGGGACAACAACCTTAATCTTGATTTTATTGTATTGTGTTGCAGTGACCCTACAATCCACAGCCTCCCAGCGCCCAGAGAGTAATGTTCTGAAGAAGAAAGAACTTCACGTTCCAGAGGGAGAGCTCTTACTACAGGTTAGTGGGCTCTATTCAGTAGTTACCCTGTCTGTTACTACAGGTTAGTGGGGGTCTATTCAGTAGCCACCCTGTCTGTTACTACAGGTTAGTGGGCTCTATTCAGTAGCCACCCTGTCTGTTACTACAGGTTAGTGGGGGTCTATTCAGTAGCCACCCTGTCTGTTACTACAGGTTAGTGGGGGTCTATTCAGTAGCCACCCTGTCTGTTACTACAGGTTAGTGGGGGTCTATTCAGTAGCCACCCTGTCTGTTACTACAGGTTAGTGGGGTCTATTCAGTAGCCACCCTGTCTGTTACTACAGGTTAGTGGGGGTCTATTCAGTAGCCACCCTGTCTGTTACTACAGGTTAGTGGGGGTCTATTCAGTAGCCACCCTGTCTGTTACTACAGGTTAGTGGGGGTCTATTCAGTAGCCACCCTGTCTGTTACTACAGGTTAGTGGGGTCTATTCAGTAGCCACCCTGTCTGTTACTACAGGTTAGTGGGGTCTATTCAGTAGCCACCCTGTCTGTTACTACAGGTTAGTGGGGGTCTATTCAGTAGCCACCCTGGCTGTTACTACAGGTTAGTGGGGTCTATTCAGTAGCCTCCCTGTCTGTTACTACAGGTTAGTGGGGGTCTATTCAGTAGCCACCCTGTCTGTTACTACAGGTTAGTGGGGGTCTATTCAGTAGCCACCCTGTCTGTTACTACAGGTTAGTGGGGTCTATTCAGTAGCCACCCTGTCTGTTACTACAGGTTAGTGGGGTCTATTCAGTAGCCACCCTGTCTGTTACTACAGGTTAGTGGGGGTCTATTCAGTAGCCACCCTGGCTGTTACTACAGGTTAGTGGGGTCTATTCAGTAGCCTCCCTGTCTGTTACTACAGGTTAGTGGGGGTCTATTCAGTAGCCACCCTGTCTGTTACTACAGGTTAGTGGGGGTCTATTCAGTAGCCACCCTGTCTGTTACTACAGGTTAGTGGGGGTCTATTCAGTAGCCACCCTGTCTGTTACTACAGGTTAGTGGGGGTCTATTCAGTAGCCACCCTGTCTGTTACTACAGGTTAGTGGGGTCTATTCAGTAGCCACCCTGTCTGTTACTACAGGTTAGTGGGGTCTATTCAGTAGCCACCCTGTCTGTTACTACAGGTTAGTGGGGGTCTATTCAGTAGCCACCCTGGCTGTTACTACAGGTTAGTGGGGTCTATTCAGTAGCCTCCCTGTCTGTTACTACAGGTTAGTGGGGGTCTATTCAGTAGCCACCCTGTCTGTTACTACAGGTTAGTGGGGGTCTATTCAGTAGCCACCCTGTCTGTTACTACAGGTTAGTGGGGGTCTATTCAGTAGCCACCCTGTCTGTTACTACAGGTTAGTGGGGGTCTATTCAGTAGCCGCCCTGTCTGTTACTACAGGTTAGTGGGGGTCTATTCAGTAGCCACCCTGTCTGTTATTACAGGTTAGTGGGGGTCTATTCAGTAGCCACCCTGTCTGTTACTACAGGTTAGTGGGGGTCTATTCAGTAGCCACCCTGTCTGTTACTACAGGTTAGTGGGGGTCTATTCAGTAGCCACCCTGTCTGTTACTACAGGTTAGTTGGGGTCTATTCAGTAGCCACCCTGTCTGTTACTACAGGTTAGTGGGGGTCTATTCAGTAGCCACCCTGTCTGTTACTACAGGTTAGTGGGGGTCTATTCAGTAGCCACCCTGTCTGTTACTACAGGTTAGTGGGGGTCTATTCAGTAGCCACCCTGTCTGTTACTACAGGTTAGTGGGGGTCTATTCAGTAGCCACCCTGTCTGTTACTACAGGTTAGTGGGGGTCTATTCAGTAGCCACCCTGTCTGTTACTACAGGTTAGTGGGGGTCTATTCAGTAGCCACCCTGTCTGTTACTACAGGTTAGTTGGGGTCTATTCAGTAGCCACCCTGTCTGTTACTACAGGTTAGTGGGGGTCTATTCAGTAGCCACCCTGTCTGTTACCATAGCACTCCAGGGCCTGTATTCATGATAAGGTAAGTACTTTATTAATCCCACACAGGGTACATTTGATTGCACCAGCCAATACATACCCTAATAAAACACAACAAAGGACAAACCGATATTAAAAGCAGCTCATATTTTTGTCGTCTCAGAGTAGGAGTGCTGATCTAGGATCAGTTTGTCCTTTTTTTTTTTAGATCTTAATGAGTAAGCTTACATTAACAGTACGGACCTGATCTTTTACATTGGAAAGTTATTGGTTTAAGTTGAGATGAACTGCAGTTGAACCACACCATGCAGGGTCATGTGGCATGTTAGCTTTTCCTGTCCAAATAATTCCAGAGTTAATCATATACTGTTGCGTGTCTGATCCTTGAACTGTCTGATCTTTGAACTGACTCTACATGGAATAGGGTAGATACAAACACAATGTCTGCTTCCCAAATGGAACCCTATTCCCTGTATAGTGCACTACTTTTGACCAAATGCACCCTATTCCTTAAAAAAACATTTTTTTAAATGTTGATTTTATTTTTTCAAACAATACAAAACATACCCATACAAACGACAACATCACACAAACATTGACTATAACACACCTGCCGAGACAGACCCACACACCCCCATCTCCAGCGCCCACATCACTCTCCGCCACGTGGCCTCAAACTGCACCATTTTGTTTCTCTGAGTCGCCCACACACTTTCAACATTTAGATAATAAAGAATTTGACCTTTCCATTGTGTTAACAACAGAGGATTGGTTGATTTTCCTGCTTTTAAGCATGTTTTTTACATTTACCTTGTTATTCTTCTGACAGACAACATTCTAACTCCGCCCATAACTTTTTGTCTTTAGAACATTCCCAGAAAGCAGGGATTATTGAGTCATACTTTTTGACCAAATGTATTGTAATACATAGGGAATAGGATGCCATTTGGGACACAGACAAAACTCTATAGGCCTTTCAGTTCCTTTGACATTTGACATTTTGCTGTTTTCTCTTTATAGCTGTAGGCCTACTTCATATGACCACATGTAGTCTAGATGTGTGTAAACATGTATATTAAACACATATAAAGGCAACAATTTCAAAGATTTTACTGAGTTACAGTTCATATAAGGAAATCGGTCAACTGAAATAAATTCATTAGGCCCTAATCTGTGGATTTCACATGACTGGACAGGGGTGGAGCTGTGGGTGGGCCTGGGATCATCCAAGTGGGTGGGACTTACTGCCAAATTCTCTAAAACTACGTTGCAGGCAGCTTATGGTAGAGAAATGAACATTCAATGATCTGGCAACAGCTCAAGTGGACATTCCTGCAGTCAGCATGCCAATTACACGCTCCCTCAACTTGATACATCTGTGGCATTGTGTTGTGTGACAAAACTGCACCTTTTTAAAGTGGACTTTTATTGTCCCCAGCAGAAGGTGCACCTGTGTAATGATGCTGTTTAATCTGCTTCTTGATATGCCACACTTGTCAGGTGGATGGATTATCTTGGCACAGGAGAAATGCTCACTAACAGGGGTGATTTTATTTCAGCTCATGAAACATAGGATCATCACTTTACATGTTGCGTTTATATTTTTGTTCAGTGTATAACGATATACTAATCCGTTCTATTCCACTCTCCTCTCAGGTGTTGAATGGCTTTGTTCTGGTCGTCACGGCTGGTGGCACAATCTTCTATGCATCCTCCACCATCCAGGACTACCTGGGCTTTCACCAGGTAAAGGCTCTTTAACCTCTCTACAACTGGGCTTTCACCAGGTCAAGGCTCTTTAACCTCTCTACAACTGGGCTTTCACCAAGTAAAGGCTCTTTTAACCTCTCTACAACTGGGCTTTCACCAGGTAAAGGCTCTTTTAACCTCTCTACAACTGGGCTTTCACCAAGTAAAGGCTCTTTTAACCTCTCTACAACTGGGCTTTCACCAGGTAAAGGCTCTTTTAACCTCTCTACAACTGAGCTTTCACCAGGTAAAGGCTCTTTTAACCTCTCTACAACTGGGCTTTCACCAAGTAAAGGCTCTTTTAACCTCTCTACAACTGGGTTTTCACCAAGTAAAGGCTCTTTTAACCTCTCTACAACTGGGCTTTCACCAAGTAAAGGGCCTCTTTTTAGCTTTCTATAAATGTAGTCTGGTTGACACCAGCTCTGAGTCTTCCTGAGACTGGAATGGCTGCTTTGATGTGTCGGCACGAAGCATCAATAGTGAAGGGTTGGATATCCCCATTTCAAATTGAATGAATCATGATCTGTTATTTTTTTTACATAGGACCACCTTCAGCTTCCAGCCAGCCCTTCCAGGATAAGCAAAAACACACTGTAGCTAGCACAAACCTTCGGAGTTTGGACATCGTTTGCCGCTAACATGATGAATAGGGTGCATAAAACATCACACACATTTTCCAAACGTTATTAAAACCCTTCTATACTAAAATGAGTGACAGATAGAGAACTGCAACTTGTTAAACGTTACAATCTTGTGGATAGCAAGCAGCAACTAACGTTAGCTAGCATAGCTAACGTTAGCTAACATTGTTCAGCCCATAGAAACCCAGACAGCTAATAACGTTAGCTTGCTGGCTATCAAATCAAAATCGGCCAGCTAATCAAATGTATGTTTTGTTTCAAATTTAACTAATTCTCTAATTATAGGCTGAACATTTCCTTAACCCACTAAAGTTATTCATTTTCCTTCTTGGATGTCTTCGATTTACATAGTAGAGAAATGTGAATCTTACATGCATTCTAGCTAGCTAACTACTACTGTACTACAGTTCTGGCAAGTTTCCTCCCTGCCTCCTAATTTTGCATGAACATGAACTACCCTAAACATTAATATATTACCAAGATCAGACTACAGCAAGTATGACCATGAAAACCAAAAGAGAGATGAATCCTCTTTCATCAAGTCAGCCTAGAATGTCTAATGAAACAATTACTACTGTAAAGATAAAACAGAGAGCATGTACAACATTTACTACTGTAAAAACGAATGCATGTGCAACATTTACTTCTGTAAAAATAAACCAGAGTGCATGTACAACATTTACTACTGTAAAAATAAACCAGAGTGCATGTACAACATTCTCTTTATTTGACAGGATGATATAATGCATGAAGCAAACATGGAATGAATTTGAAATGTGAAGGTGTAAACTCAGGGAAAATGTAGAGTGAAGGTGTATTTCATTCCTCTCTGTACTCTGGTGCAGTGGAGCAATTCTTGTTCAGGCTGATTCTGAGGGAAACACAGAGACCAACTGCAATTGGACCATAGAACAAATATGTCTCAGCTTGCTTTATGCAGAGTGCTTCATCTAGTGTGCACCTGTAATTAAAAAGTTATTCACACCTTATATGTCATCACTTTGTTGATAGTTTGTCAACACTTTCAGTCAATAATTTGGAATGAAAAGGTCTAGGTAGCCTAGCCAGCCAGTGCATTTGTGGCACACCTCATATGTCAGTGTTAGTTCTGACTGTGATAAAAAAGTAGGCTATAGATTCTTAATTCTCATCCTCATTCAAAATAATAGTTATTGAAGCACATTTGATTACTATGCTAGTAGTTCTTGCATTAAACAATGTTATGTATGGAGTTTCCATAGTTTAATCCAGTAAAAGTACTTTCTGGAATGCCTCTGTCGTGGAAGTTCTACACAGGGTCACCCAAAGTCCATCTTAAATTAATCATTCTTTATTATCCGCACTGGAGAGGTTCCAACCAACTCAATGCATCAAGTACACATGTCGATCAGGAGCTCTTCCGGGACAGTCCCGTTAGTTCTCTTATATACTGCAGACAAGTTATATTTGCATGATTTAGCTTATTCATCATTTCATAATTAATTAATCATTAACGTTTGCTTCATTCATGTGACCGAACAATACCTCATGAGGCTTCTTCTCTCTAGGCTGAGACTTTGAAACTGAGATATTGGGGCGAACTGCCAAATTGCACATTTGTAGATCCTGATATTGAGGATTTGTTCAATCATTCACTAGCATGAACACAGAAATGGGTTATTAGAAAAGCACAAACATAAATTGCTCCATCACATTCCCTCTTACCAGTCAATCTGTGATGATTATCATTATATTTTAAGGTAAGCATTAGATTATAGCTTCTCTCAAAAGCTACTATACTTCTGTTAAAGGGAAATCTACACATAAAACCAGACACTTCATCATTTAAAACCCTTCATTCTGGGTTATACAATCTAATTAGTATGGTAATACTATCATCATAATAGAGGTTATACTGCTATTAACAGGAGTGAATTTATATAAAATACACACACATGCACAGCAAGTTAAATAACACAATTAGGCAAACTAAAAGAAACATATGATGCAGCCCATTTGGTCATTTGGGATCCACAACTTCCCAACAGGGATTCCAACCAAGTTGCAGGCGTCCACTCTGTGGGGAATTATTCTTAGCAACAGTGGCAATGTATTTGGTGAGATCAGTCATATTCGAAGAGTGATCTGGGACAAAAGTACAACTTTCATCACCAATGATTACACATGTGCCCCCTTTACCTGCCAAAAGATAGTCAAAAGCCTCTCTGTTTGGCAGAGCCAATTTACACAATTCTTTTAGCATCTATGTTTCTAGAGATCTCCAGAATTTGGTCTAGGGCACATCCATATTGAATTTCACAGGGAAGAGAGAGCACACGTTATAACAGTTTCACACCAACCTTGATATGAATGAGATTAGGGCAAGATTAGCCCAAGCTACAATCTAGTGGCTCATCACATTTTCTGGGCATAGCTTTGTCTCTAGAAGCCTTTCCAAATCATAATAGAACTATTGATAAATTATCCAGCACACATTTATAATGACAGTCCCCGCTTAGTGCTTCACGTTGGTTCTCTCACTAAAATTTGAAGACCCTCAATTCAGCACACACCTAGGTAGAATTTACATTGACACAGTATATTCATCTTATATTTCTAGCATTAACTTTTTTCATCACAGCCTTCATTTGTGGTAATGACAGATTATCTCAATGCATTTCTAGTCTAAAGTACTATACATTTGCCGTGTGCAGACCTCCACAATCAACCTGATACCCCAAATAAACAATTTAGGACAACCCTAAATTAATTACGGGCACGGTTGACTCCACCCCCTCCTCCTCGGGACTCATTCTTGTGGCGTTTCCATTTGTCCTCCCAATGGCACATGTTCCAAATGGATGGCCCTTGATAATGTCCCCATTTCTCTCACCTGAGCCGCCACTGTTCTTTCCAGTCCATTATGTCTTGTCCATTATCCTACCAGTACTCCAGCAGCATGAGAGAAGTTTGGACGGGATCTCTCCATGCTCACTCCACGTGGACACATGTTGCACTCCTGAGAAAATTGCATGAGAGAAAAGGCAGTTGATAGTTTCGACTGGATGCTGTGTACAGGTTGCTGGCTCGGACTCAGGTTTCAGGTGGTGAAGGACCATAGTGAACGCCATTGTTGCCATTACTTCAGCCGGTTAGTGGGGGTGAGATTCACTTTGTTCTCGGCCTAATTATACCTTCTATGCATCTAGATACCATCTGTGGTCACCTTCACCATAACCTCGAGAGAGGACCGACCATAACAACAGTTTAGTTTAGGGCATATCTGATTCCGGAAATCCAGACAAATGATTCACTGTATGACAAATTATTACTACTACCAATATTCTTATTAATTTTATTTTATTATTTATTTAACCAGGTAGGCCAGTTGAGAACAAGTTCTCATTTACAACTGTGACCTGTCCAAGATAAAGCAAAGCAGTGCGACAAAAACAACACAGTTACACATGGGATAAACAAACGTACAGTCAATAACACAATAGCAAAATCTGTATACAGTGTGTGCAGATGAAGTAGGCAGGTAAGGCAATAAATAAGCCAATAGTGGCGAAGTAATTACAATTTAGCATATTTACACTGGAGTGATATGTGCAGATGAGGACGTGCAAGTAGAAATACAAATGTCTAAGACAAATGTCAGAGAATAACAACACACAGTTGTTATTCTTATTCTAACCCCCCCCCCCCCCCCCCCTCCCCAAATTAGCTTATCATCTTGGCGATCTCACCGCAGAGTCAGCGATCAGAGTGCTAATCCTTAGGGAGAAATCCTGACCATCTAGCAGGCCCAATCTGGTGAGAGAAACACAACAACAGAAATACACTTCTTCATATAAAACTAGAGGTAGGGAAAACTTTAATCCATTTGGAGTGACTGTCAACCATTACCAACATTCTTTCTTTTTTTCATTTTACAGGCAGTCATGTGAATAAAATCAATTTGCATATTTACCAAAGGGCCCCAGGGGACTGGTAATTCCCCCTTTGGACACATGACTCACATCATGATTCATGCGTCAACAAAAAAATGACAACACTGCCTGTTAAATACAAATAAAATGATAATTACAACCCTTGATAACTCTACAAGGAAATAATTGTATCCCATAAGGTAATGGTCAAATAGACTAGAGACAGGTGTCCCTCATTCAGGGGCAGCTCTCTCTCTCTCCTTCTCGTGTTCTGAATCACACACAGGAATGTTGATAAATTATAAACCTCTTCCTAATTCTCTAGTGTTTAAAAAGCCAATTTTAAATCTCAACCAATGTCTCTAGTCTTTCTAATGAGGGTGATCAGGCCTCACCAGAAAGTCAGAACAGAGAACAGAGGTCAGAGGTCAATCAACCCCATTAAGTGAGTGTTTCTTTCCCTGTACCTCAGACATTACTTCAAGATATTTCAATCATTTCAAACATTTTGTGTATCAGGTTTACAATGGGATTTACATTTCTTTATCAAGAGAATTTCCATGTGTACAACCAAAACTGTGATGATAGATACTTCATTTGTGTTTCCTTTTAAGGTGCATCCTTTCTAACCTGTGAAAAACCCACGAAAAAAAAAATAAAATAAAAAGACCCCACACAATAAATCAGTAACACCACTAACAAATATTCAATAACAGATAAAAACAAACAATGGCCAGGCCTTACTTAATTTGGGGCTCCTTTAACAGCCGGATTCGGGTACCTTTTATAGCAACTCCCAAGGTGCCTGCCTCAGAATGCATTTCAAAGGAAAGATACATAATCATTGGTGAACATGTAAACAAAACAAAAACTTGTCCTGGAACAAAGAAAATAAACATGTACTTAGTTTTCACTGTTAGATTTGAATCGGTCCTAAAAATTCTACATCGTTAATCGAGTTTACTGCATCTTAGGCAGGAAGTCTTGATAAAAGTGTGCGTTTACAGAATTATACTTCAGACACATCAGACGATACAGTGTCCCGTAAAGCTGAATAGGCACCTAAAGTAAAGAATCCTAGAGCCCCTCCCATCTCTTGTCATCTTGGTCTTTTTAACCTGTTGCATTGACATACAGTTCTGTCCTGACTGTCCCTGGGACATCAACTAGTCAAAATATGAAACCTGTTGTTTAACAAATCTGATAGGACCTTCAAAGAGTTGGTGCTGGCTTATCAGATCAATGTTTGTTACGAAAAACATTTACTTGAATCTACTTCAATTCTGGACACAGTTCCACACAATGGAAACATATTATTGTTTTAGATGACATTACCTTAAATCATTTGTGCTAACCACACTATACAATTGAGTAACAATAATTTAACTTGTCAAAAATGTGTTTTATTCATACCGCTGTCCCAAATGTCCCCACGGTGTCCCTTACAGCCTGTTTGAGTTCAGTTAATACTGGCTGCTATCTATTGTTCCACAGGAAACGTATCTCTAACCCAAACACCAGATGGTGGCCTCTAATTTAATATCAGTCCCAATGCACAATCCATCTGTTCGTCATGTGACCTTATATTGAAACATTTACTCTTCAAATTACTACGATATTGCATTATTAGAGTGCTATCTGAAAGCCACATATTACCATTCACTTTCTTATTTTCACTAACCTCCATATCGGTTTCCCTCAACTAGGACTTCACACTAAATGTCTTATTTTAAGATGAACTTGTAATACGCTGTAGAAGGCGTGGTCTATCCATAAATCTCTACCTAGCAAGTTAAACTCAAGTAACCAATTATACTTTCATACATTTTGTTACGTTATCAAATCTAGTAACCCATTATACTATTAATTTCTCTATTTTGTACACCACTTCCGTACGTCTACGTTTGGGTGTGCAAGTTGTATATAATTATTATTTTTCTCCATTGTTACTATCAAATCTCTAGTAACCCAGTATACTTTTCTTCGCCAATTTCTCCTTTAGACTAGTGTTCTATTCATACATGGGTTTAGATATTTACACTAGTTCTATTTAACAGCATATTCGGGAATAGTACTTTCCCCTTTCATATCTCTCACATACACAGATTCCCTATATAACGTTACAGATCCTAAATGCCTACAGACATCCATACCATTCATGTGCATCAATGACTCTAAATGCCTACAATAATACCTTGTGCTATTATCAGTGGTTCTCAGACCATGTAGACTATCGTTACACACGAGTAGTGGCTGCAGACACATTTAGACACTTCATAGTTATTATGCATATGTAACTTCAACGGTTTCAGTGGTTCTCTGACCACGTAGACACCTCCTTTTATAAATGCCTACAGACAATTGTCACTGAGGCCTCTCTGGCCTCACTCTATCCTTCTCCTAAGACCAGCTTGTCGATACTTCCTATACATGTATAATAACCGTAGTTAACGTTATAGATCGAAAACTCAGCTCACAGAACAGGTTGGGGTATCCATTCAGACACGTACTCAGTAATCTCCCATATTACCTCTTTCACACCGGAGCCAGTCCCCTGGCAGCTCTCATTCACTCAGCACTTAATAGTAATAATATCTCTTATTATTCTCAATTTCAAACTCTTATCCAAATTTCATTCAGCTTAATATCCAAATTTCTATTTTCTTATTGTCCAAATGTCAATCACCTAAACATCGATATTTCAATGAGCTTAACTTCTTGCCCCTACTTGAGACGCATATGTCCCAAGTAGGCACCTGGAAATGCAAATGCGCTACGCTAAATGCTAAATGTACTCGTTAAAACTCAAACCTTGATCAAAATTCACAAGCAGGGTATTAAATTAAAGCTACACTCGTTGTGAACCTAGCCAGCAAGTCAGATTTTTAAAATGCTTTTCGGCGAAAGCATCAGAAGCTATTATCTGATAGCATGCACCCCCCAAAATGCCAGCTCGACACGTAAACAACAGATTTTGCGATAGACGGCGCTACCCAAAACGCAGAAATAAAATATAAAACATTCATTACCTTAGACGAGCTTCTTTCTTGGCACTCCTATATGCCCCATAAACATCACTATTGGGTCTTTTTTTCGTTTAAATCGGTCCATATATACCCAAAATAGCTTTGTATGGGATCTGTGTCATTCAGAAAAAATCATCGTTTTTAAACGCTGCGTAATTTTTTAAAATTAAAAAAGTCGACGATAAACTTTCACAAAACACTTCGAAATCCTTTTGTAATCCAACTTTAGGTATTAGTAAACGTTTATAATCTATCAAAACGATTACAGGGCGATGTCTCTTCAATAGGTCCTCACTTCAACAACAATGCAATCTGATCTCTCGCTAAACTGCATCCGGGTGAAGACTGGAGAACTTGGGGTCAGACAGATGGATTTTCCAACAATTAATTCGATTGAAAATTAGTACAATGGCGCCATCGTGCGGAATTTGTAGATGGTGCAGGCAAATTCCCATTAAATTCTGTTCTCCTTTAACAACTGGTGGAAGTGACTTATGGAAATTATTTTTTGCTTTCAGAGAGCAGTTTTTCTTGCGTTTTTCAATGAAACACACGCTCTGTTATAGTCACAGCCGTGATTTAACCAGTTTTATAAACTTCAGAGTGTTTTCTATCCACACATACTAATCATATGCATATACTATATTCCTGGCATGAGTAGCAGGACGCTGAAAAGTTGCGCGATTTTTAACAGAATTTTCAAAAAAGGAGGGGGTAGGATGACACTTCCACAACTCTCACATCCACATTCACTTAGTACTATTTCCAAACACACTCGGTAATCTCTAAGACTAGCTCTATCTTTGTTCAGCCATGTGAATCACTGCCACGGTTCCTCTATAGTCTTTACAGTCCCCATAGTCTCTACAGCATCTATAGTCCCTGAGCATCACAGTCCCCATAGTCTCTACAGCATCTGTAGTCCCTGAGCATCACAGTCCCTATAGCATCCATAGTATCTAAAAACCCTCAGCATCCATACTATCAATAGTTTATGTAGTCATAAATGCTATGGTCTCTATAGGCTTGTCTTTCTGCATACATATAGAATAACACACACACTTCCACACATTCACTCAGTACATATTATTCACATTTCAATCAGCTTACTAGCCAAATGTAAATCCTGTTGTTATCCCAATTTCAAATAGCTTAATACTATCCACATTCACTACAATCACACACCTCACATCCACATTCACTTTGTGCTATTAATTAACTAGTGTTACCCTCCATTTTTAGTATTACATTGGTATTGAATACTGCATTGTTGGGGTTAAAGGCATTTCACTGCATGTGCCTTTAGAACTTGAAACATTAGTCTATTTTCTAGGGTTTAAACATCTGACTAATGCGTAAGCACTGCTTATTTACTAGTGTCCATATCACTATTTGTGTTACCGGTTGATTGCTCTGGTATTTCCTCAACATGAACGAAAGCCAGGACCTAAACAGATACCAAGTCTAATAAGTCCATTTGGGTATCGGAACTAAACCCAGGTTGAATCTAAGGCCCAGTACAGAGCACATTTGTAGAGTACAAGTCAGGACTAAGATCCATCAGAATAAGTGATGGGAAGAGGAAGGATGTATTATCTAGCAACATTAATGTCCATGTTTGCATTGTTTTCTTGTAGTTTACTAGACTTGTATTTTGATGATGGTGGATGTTTTTGCTTCTCAGTCAGACGTCGTCCATCAGAGTGTTTATGACGTCATTCATATGGAGGACCGAGCAGAGTTACAGAGACAGCTCCACTGGGCCCTGAACACCCCTGACACCGGACAGCTGGTCTCAGGTAACCATATGGAGGACCGAGCAGAGTTACAGAGACAGCTCCACTGGGCCCTGAACACCCCTGACACCGGACAGCTGGTCTCAGGTAACCTCCAACCCCACTCTCACCCCTGACACCGGACAGCTGGTCTCAGGTAACCCCCAACCCCATCCTCACCCCTGACACCGGACAGCTGGTCTCAGGTAACCTCCAACCCCACTCTCACCCCTGACACCGGACAGCTGGTCTCAGGTAACCTCCAACCCCACCCTCACCCCTGACACTGTGGAGGACCGAGCAGAGTTACAGAGACAGCTCCACTGGGCCCTGAACACCCCTAACACCGGACAGCTGGTCTCAGGTAACCTCCAACCCCACTCTCACCCCTGACACTGGACAGCTGGTCTCAGGTAACCTCCAACCCCACCCTCACCCCTGACACTGGACAGCTGGTCTCAGGTAACCTCCAACCACACCCTCATCCATGACACTGGACAGCTGGTCTCAGGTAACCTCCAACCCCACTCTCACCCCTGACAGCTGGTCTCAGGTAACCTCCAACCCCACTCTCACCCCTGACAGCTGGTCTCAGGTAACCTCCAACCCCACTCTCACCCCTGACACTGGACAGCTGGTCTCAGGTAACCTCCAACCCCACCCTCATCCCTGACACTGGACAGTGGTCTCAGGTAATCTCCAACCCCACTCTCACCCCTGACACCGGACAGCTGGTCTCAGGTAACCTCCAACCCCACTCTCACCCCTGACAGCTGGTCTCAGGTAACCTCCAACCCCACTCTCACGCCTGACACTGGACAGCTGGTCTCAGGTAACCTCCAACCCCACTCTCACCCCTGACACTGGACAGCTGGTCTCAGGTAACCCCCCTCTCATCCCTGACACTGGACAGCTGATCTCAGGTAACCTCCAACCCCACCCTCATCCCTGACACTGGACAGCTGGTCTCAGGTAACCTCCAACCCCACCCTCATCCCTGACACTGGACAGTGGTCTCGGGTAACCTCCAACCACACCCTCATCACTGACACTGGACAGTGGTCTCAGGTAACCTCCAACCACACCCTCATCCCTGACACTGGACAGCTGGTCTCAGGTAACCTCCAACCCCACTCTCACCCCTGACACTGGACAGCTGGTCTCAGGTAACCTCCAACCCCACCCTCATCCCTGACACTGGACAGCTGATCTCAGGTAACCTCCAACCCCACCTTCACACTGGACAGCTGGTGTCAGGTAACCTCCAACCCCACTCTCACCCCTGACACTGGACAGCTGGTCTCAGGTAACCTCCAACCCCACCCTCATCCCTGACACTGGACAGCTGGTCTCAGGTAACCTTCAACCCCACCTTCACACTGGACAGCTGGTCTCAGGTAACCTCCAACCCCACCTTCACACTGGACAGCTGGTCTCAGGTAACCTTCAACCCCACCCTCACACTGGACAGCTGGTCTCAGGTAACCTTCAACCCCACCCTCACACTGGACAGCTGGTCTCAGGTAACCTCCAACCCCACCCTGACACTGGTCTCAGGTAAAGCTGCATTTTTCACCTGCGCTGGAATGAGTTTTTCACCACATAGACAGCCGACATGCAATTTGTACCAGCACGTCTGTTTCTTATAGGCTATCACTCTCCAATCCACACTATCTAACCCATCTTGCCCCAGATCTTATATTAATTGAGCTCCCCCTGCGTTGGCAGGTTCCTTCATTATATATATTAGTCCTAGGGTGTCTGCTACCTAATGTTCTAATATGACATGAAGTCCAGCAGCTCCATGTATGCTGGTGAAGCACAGGGACACATGGTATCTACTAGGAAGTGAAGAGAGCAACAAAAGGAAATAACCTCCTTGAATGTACAGTATCTCTGCTGTGTCAGCCAGGAATGTAGGCCTAGATGTTCTAGTCCATCCAACCGGTCTATTGCAGTCGACTGGTCGATCTAGAAACCTTTCCAAGTAGATCGCCAAACATTTCTGTATAAAGCCCAACAATAAAGCCTTGCATTCCTATTTTTGTATTACTTTTACAATGTTTGTTTTAGGTGCACTTGATTCAGCTGTCCTGCACGCCGGGTAGTTGAAGTGTTCCCATTTTGTCCCATTTCATGTGTCTGACAGTACAAACTCCACCTACCTGGCAGGTCCGGATAGCAAATCAAGTGCACCTATAGGCCTACCGCTGGTCAATCAGATATCTCAGATCACTGTGTCACAGCTTCCACGAGCCCACAGTGAAGTTGATCGTCGACTACTGTGAGATTTCAAAACTACTGCGAGAAACAAACTCATGACTAGAGAGACTGTCAACAAATACAGTGAAGAGATGCTGTTTTTATGAGAGTTCATGTTTAAGATTTTATTCAGCACCGTCAACACTTTTATAAAGCCATAAAACACCCTCTACCTATCCACTCGGTTGTGTCTTTCTAAAATCGAGGAGTATTTCACATTCTCTGGTCATACGAGTAACAACGTTGTTTCCATGGGGAGAACCATATTTTTTTGTACGGGTCCTTTGCCCTACTCGTGTTACACTGATCATAGAGGACTGGTGGTTTACTATCTTTGATATTATCCAGTCTGTCACTGTATTCTCTCTCCATATCGTAGTGTGGAGCAGTGTTTCACCTTGCATCCTGAGAGGCGGTTTAGCACCTTGGACCAGAAGTGGCACCTGGCTGGGGTGAGCCTGACCTAGGCCCAGCCCTGGATAAGAAACTCTTACCTAGCATTATGTCTTTCCTCAGTAGGAAATGGCTAATGACATGTGGCATAACATTCTGGTTTGTAGTGTGGGGACGAGACTGTTAACAGTCCCCTCCGGGTGAGGTTTGCAGCTCGTGGTGAGGGCTGCTGCGAAGAGTTAGTCTACTATATGAAGATACTATTTTCTCTAGACATCCTGTAATTCACCATTATAGATATAGTATGCTGTATTTGTAATTTTATGACCCCCCCCCCCCCCACACCTCTCTGGCTTTTGAAGATTCAGCCTCGCCACAGGCTGTCACAGTCTACAAGCCAGAGACACTCCCACCAGAGAATTCCACCTTCCTGGAACGCAACTTTGTCTGCAGGTTAAGATGTCTCCTGGACAACTCCACTGGCTTCCTAGTAAGTTCGTGGAGGAAATCTCTGCCATTTCTGGAAATTTAGGGAATTTTAGGGAAGGATTTTTCAACCCTAATCATTTAATTAAAATAATTATTTTAAAAGATTACTTGTGAACAGTGTACTACAGCGCAATGGAAATCAACTCTCATCTCCCGCTGATACTCTTGAGATTGTAATTGCATTATGACAGCCACTGAAGTCACTTTCTTTGAGGATGAGTGGTGTGTCAGGAAGGGGTTAAATATGTTTTGTCCTGAAGTGGGGGAATCAGTGTGAGGCTTCTCCAATTTCCCTTTGAGTTCAGGAAAGGGTGGGGCCAAAGACTGCTTATCCAGACCAGGAAGTTTTCCTACAGATGGCGTTTGCAGTCAAGCTTTGAGAACACAAAAATATTCTCTACTTTTTTGGATTGTTTTTGCATTTCTCTACAGTTTTGTGAATGTCAAGTTATAATCACTGAATAATTAGATTTAGCTGGAATTGGAAATTGTTTTCTTATTACATAAACTCAGTATTGTAGCTTAAATCCAGCACCACCTCAACATCAATATATGTGAAAACGGCGTGTTTCTATGTTCTGTAGTAAAAAAGTGAGGAAGATGTGTTTCCAATGACAACCAATTCATAGACAATTAGGAGGCAATTAGTAGGTAATGCCTGCTCATAATTGGTTAAAATCACATGATGTGCACCGATGATGTCATTGGAAACACTTATCTTCCTCCATATTTTTTTACTACAGTACATAGAAAGATGCCATTTTCACATATGTTGATGATGAATAGGAAGTTGAACATTTGTGAAATTTCCCTTTTAAGGTGCTACCAGTTGCATGGAGAAAAGTGTACTCAATAAAAAGAGCTCCAGCTCATTGATAATCTTGACGCTCCTTCCAACAGTTTAATGGGATCTTATTTAACCAATGTTCCTGTCTGAATCGACCGTCATCAGGATGGAATAGGGGGCCATTTGGGACACAGCCCTATGTTTAATGGCTATTCTGCGTTCTCCAGGCCCTGAACATCCAGGGGCGTCTAAAGTTCCTCCATGGCCAGAGTGAGAGGACAAAGGAGGGCAAGGCCATCCCGCCTCAGCTGGCTCTGTTCGCCCTGGCCTCTCCCTTGCAGCCCCCCACCATCCTGGAGATCCGCACCAAGAACTTCATCTTCAAGACCAAGCACAAGCTGGACTTCACCCCCATTGCCTGCGACGCCAAGTGAGTGACGATAACAGTAGTGGGCCTGTCTAGTGGGCCTGTCTAGTGGGCCTGTCTAGGTGGGCCTGTCTAGGTGGGCCTGTCTAGGTGGGGCTGTCTAGTGGGCCTGTCTAGTGGGCCTGTCTAGGTGGGCCTGTCTAGGTGGGGCTGTCTAGTGGGCCTGTCTAGTGGGCCTGTCTAGGGGGGCTTACTGCTGCTAAGCACCAACAATACACAGGGAACATGACCACTTCACTACAATATTTTACATTGAATTCAAAGCTTGCCGTCTGAATGGTAAATCATTTTATTGTTCACCTGCCCGGGTACTGGAGTTGTGAACGAGCTATTGAGCTAAATCTAGTACAATGCATCACGTGTCTTGTGAGATGTATGTTTTAATTGTATGTGGTCCCTGTCAAATAAACCTAATAATTCAAATCATTTATACATTTTAAGAGGAACCATCAGCGCAATCTCATCATATTTGAGATTATAAACTGGGTGGTTCGAGCCCTGAATGCTGATTGGTTGAAAGCCGTGGTATATCAGTATACCGTATACCACGGGTGTGACAAAACATATATTTTTAATGCTCTAATTACATTGGTAACCACTTTATAATAGCAATAAGGCACATTGGGGTTTTGTGGTATATGGCCAATATACCATGGCTACGGGTTGTATCCAGGCACTCCGCTTTGCGTCGTGCTTAAGAACAGCCCTTAGACGTGGTATATTGGCCACATACCACACCCTCTTGTGCCTTAATGATTAATTATGCTTTTAGATCACAAGTGTGATCTATTCAGAAGTAGGGAGGAGACATGTTTTGATCATGTTTTCATTGTGCTTCCTGTGTTTTTCCTGTCCTCCTGTACAGAGGGACGATGGTGCTGGGTTACACTGAGGCTGAGCTGTGCAACCATGGCTCAGGATACCAGTTCATCCATGCTGCTGACATGCTGCACTGTGCTGAGAACCACATGAGGAGTAAGACTGCTCTCCTGCTGCACACAGTCCTATCATGTAGTGTAGTTCATGGAGACTGACAGACCGAGATCAAAAACGTGAGGGTCACATTTCAAACGCACAGTGTACTACACGTTGAGTTGTTCATTCTACACGTTGAGTTGCACATTCTACACGTTGAGTTGCACATTCTACACGTTGAGTTGTTCATTCTACACGTTGAGTTGTTCATTCTACACGTTGAGTTGTTCATTCTACACGTTGAGTAGTTCATACTGCATGTTGAGTTGTTCATTCTACACGTTGAGTAGTTCATACTGCATGTTGAGTTGTTCATTCTACACGTTGAGTTGCACATTCTACACGTTGAGTTGCACATTCTACACGTTGAGTTGCACATTCTACATGTTGAGTAGTTCATTCTACACGTTGAGTAGTTCATACTGCATGTTGAGTTGTTCATTCTACACTTTGAGTAGCACATTCTACATGTTGAGTAGTTCATTCTACATGTTGAGTTGCACATTCTACATGTTGAGTAGTTCATTCTACATGTTGAGTTGCACATTCTACATGTTGAGTTGCACATTCTACATGTTGAGTTGCACATTCTACACGTTGAGTAGTTCATTCTACATGTTGAGTTACACATTCTACATGTTGAGTTGCACATTCTACATGTTGAGTTGCACATTCTACATGTTGAGTTGCACATTCTACACGTTGAGTTGCACATTCTACATGTTGAGTAGTTCATTCTACACGTTGAGTAGTTCATACTGCATGTTGAGTTGTTCATTCTACACGTTGAGTTGCACATTCTACACGTTGAGTTGCACATCCTACATGTTGAGTAGTTCATTCTACACGTTGAGTAGTTCATACTGCATGTTGAGTTGTTCATTCTACATGTTGAGTTGCACATTCTACACGTTGAGTAGTTCATTCTATATGTTGAGTTGCACATTCTACATGTTGAGTTGTTCATTCTACATGTTGAGTTGCACATTCTACACGTTGAGTAGTTCATTCTATATGTTGAGTTGCACATTCTACATGTTGAGTTGCACATTCTACATGTTGAGTTGCACATTCTACATGTTGAGTTGCACATTCTACATGTTGAGTTGCACATTCTACATGTTGAGTTGCACATTCTACATGTTGAGTTGCACATTCTACATGTTGAGTTGCACATTCTACATGTTGAGTAGTTCATTCTACATGTTGAGTTGCACATTCTACATGTTGAGTTGCACATTCTACATGTTGAGTTGCACATTCTACACGTTGAGTAGTTCATTCTACATGTTGAGTTGCACATTCTACATGTTGAGTTGCACATTCTACATGTTGAGTAGTTCATTCTACATGTTGAGTAGTTCATTCTACATGTTGAGTAGTTCATTCTACATGTTGAGTAGTTCATTCTACATGTTGAGTAGTTCATTCTACATGTTGAGTAGCTCATTCTACATGTTGAGTTGCACATTCTACATGTTGAGTAGTTCATTCTACATGTTGAGTAGTTCATTCTACATGTTGAGTAGTTCATTCTACATGTTGAGTAGTTCATTCTACATGTTGAGTTGCACATTCTACATGTTGAGTTGCACATTCTACATGTTGAGTTGCACATTCTACATGTTGAGTTGCACATTCTACATGTTGAGTTGCACATTCTACATGTTGAGTTGCACATTCTACATGTTGAGTAGTTCATTCTACACGTTGAGTAGCACATTCTACATGTTGAGTAGTTCATTCTACATGTTGAGTTGCACATTCTACACGTTGAGTAGTTCATTCTACATGTTGAGTAGTTCATTCTACATGTTGAGTAGTTCATTCTACATGTTGAGTTGCACATTCTACACGTTGAGTAGTTCATTCTACATGTTGAGTTGCACATTCTACATGTTGAGTTGCACATTCTACATGTTGAGTTGCACATTCTACATGTTGAGTTGCACATTCTACATGTTGAGTTGCACATTCTACATGTTGAGTTGCACATTCTACATGTTGAGTTGCACATTCTACATGTTGAGTTGCACATTCTACATGTTGAGTTGCACATTCTACATGTTGAGTAGTTCATTCTACATGTTGAGTAGTTCATTCTACATGTTGAGTAGTTCATTCTACATGTTGAGTAGTTCATTCTACATGTTGAGTAGTTCATTCTACATGTTGAGTAGCTCATTCTACACGTTGAGTAGTTCATTCTACATGTTGAGTAGTTCATTCTACATGTTGAGTAGTTCATTCTACATGTTGAGTAGCTCATTCTACACGTTGAGTTGCACATTCTACATGTTGAGTTGCACATTCTACATGTTGAGTAGTTCATTCTACATGTTGAGTAGTTCATTCTACATGTTGAGTAGTTCATTCTACATGTTGAGTAGTTCATTCTACATGTTGAGTAGTTCATTCTACATGTTGAGTAGCTCATTCTACATGTTGAGTTGCACATTCTACATGTTGAGTAGTTCATTCTACATGTTGAGTAGTTCATTCTACATGTTGAGTAGTTCATTCTACATGTTGAGTAGTTCATTCTACATGTTGAGTTGCACATTCTACATGTTGAGTTGCACATTCTACATGTTGAGTTGCACATTCTACATGTTGAGTTGCACATTCTACATGTTGAGTTGCACATTCTACATGTTGAGTTGCACATTCTACATGTTGAGTAGTTCATTCTACACGTTGAGTAGCACATTCTACATGTTGAGTAGTTCATTCTACATGTTGAGTTGCACATTCTACACGTTGAGTAGTTCATTCTACATGTTGAGTAGTTCATTCTACATGTTGAGTAGTTCATTCTACATGTTGAGTTGCACATTCTACACGTTGAGTAGTTCATTCTACATGTTGAGTTGCACATTCTACATGTTGAGTTGCACATTCTACATGTTGAGTTGCACATTCTACATGTTGAGTTGCACATTCTACATGTTGAGTTGCACATTCTACATGTTGAGTTGCACATTCTACATGTTGAGTTGCACATTCTACATGTTGAGTTGCACATTCTACATGTTGAGTTGCACATTCTACATGTTGAGTAGTTCATTCTACATGTTGAGTAGTTCATTCTACATGTTGAGTAGTTCATTCTACATGTTGAGTAGTTCATTCTACATGTTGAGTAGTTCATTCTACATGTTGAGTAGCTCATTCTACATGTTGAGTTGCACATTCTACATGTTGAGTAGTTCATTCTACATGTTGAGTAGTTCATTCTACATGTTGAGTAGTTCATTCTACATGTTGAGTAGTTCATTCTACATGTTGAGTTGCACATTCTACATGTTGAGTTGCACATTCTACATGTTGAGTTGCACATTCTACATGTTGAGTTGCACATTCTACATGTTGAGTTGCACATTCTACATGTTGAGTAGTTCATTCTACACGTTGAGTAGCACATTCTACATGTTGAGTAGTTCATTCTACATGTTGAGTTGCACATTCTACACGTTGAGTAGTTCATTCTACATGTTGAGTAGTTCATTCTACATGTTGAGTAGTTCATTCTACATGTTGAGTTGCACATTCTACACGTTGAGTAGTTCATTCTACATGTTGAGTTGCACATTCTACATGTTGAGTTGCACATTCTACATGTTGAGTTGCACATTCTACATGTTGAGTTGCACATTCTACATGTTGAGTTGCACATTCTACATGTTGAGTTGCACATTCTACATGTTGAGTTGCACATTCTACATGTTGAGTTGCACATTCTACATGTTGAGTTGCACATTCTACATGTTGAGTTGCACATTCTACATGTTGAGTAGTTCATTCTACATGTTGAGTAGTTCATTCTACATGTTGAGTAGTTCATTCTACATGTTGAGTAGTTCATTCTACATGTTGAGTAGTTCATTCTACATGTTGAGTAGTTCATTCTACATGTTGAGTAGTTCATTCTACATGTTGAGTAGTTCATTCTACATGTTGAGTAGTTCATTCTACATGTTGAGTTGCACATTCTACATGTTGAGTTGCACATTCTACATGTTGAGTTGCACATTCTACATGTTGAGTAGTTCATTCTACATGTTGAGTTGCACATTCTACATGTTGAGTAGTTCATTCTACATGTTGAGTTGCACATTCTACATGTTGAGTTGCACATTCTACATGTTGAGTTGCACATTCTACATGTTGAGTTGCACATTCTACATGTTGAGTTGCACATTCTACATGTTGAGTTGCACATTCTACATGTTGAGTAGCTCATTCTGCATGTTGAGTTGCACATTCTACATGTTGAGTAGTTCATTCTACATGTTGAGTTGCACATTCTACATGTTGAGTTGCACATTCTACATGTTGAGTTGCACATTCTACATGTTGAGTTGCACATTCTACATGTTGAGTTGCACATTCTACATGTTGAGTTGCACATTCTACATGTTGAGTTGCACATTCTACATGTTGAGTAGTTCATTCTACATGTTGAGTTGCACATTCTACATGTTGAGTTGCACATTCTACAGCCAGTGTCCCTGAGGGGACTTTCTGAACAGATTCATTCCTGCAACTTCTAAAAAATGAATGGTGTCTTAAGATATGATAAAACAAGACAAGACCACACTTTATTAATCCCTGAAGGCAATTTTGATTGAAATTTGATTTAGACTTTTAGTGACACGCAGAGGTGTGAACATTTAAACATTCAAACTTGGGATCCTTAATGTTATGAAAAATATATATTTTTTTGCTAAAATCAGTGCAGTTAAAATGTTATTTTCAGTTTTATAGCCTAACTAAACAGTATGCTTATAAATGCCTGTGGAAAGTTGGGTCATTTTAAATAAAACCTTAGGCTACTTTGGTGAATTTGCGAAACATGCAAGACAAGACATCATTTTTGCCTGCCCCCTACCCTTCTAGCTGGCTCACCAGCTCTTTATTAATGATGCGAGTGTGTGTTCAGTCTTCGGTCTGTTGTGTGTAATATATCCTAGCCTATTCATTGGTGATAGGTACGGCTGGGTGATATGGCCAAAATATCATATCAGGCAAAATTATATTGACAATAATTTATGTTTTTGAATAATAAATGTTCACAATTTTCTTTGAGAAGTGTAACCCTAGGGTGGCAACACAAGTGATTTCAATGGGTCTCCATTCTGATTGCTGTATACTGTTCAATTCAACTTCAACCAAAAAAATGATTGAACTGTTGGAATCATGAAAATAGAAGGATTATTCTAATTCTATAGTTGGAATATAATAGTGGGCCATTTGAATTCAGTGTTTGACATGACTACGAATGAAAATGCCAGGGAGAGTTATTGTGACAGGGTAGGAACTGTTGATAAGTGTTTCCTAGGAGACCCTATAATCTTTGGCTACATTGAAAGTTCTCTCTTAGCTACTTCATGTAGCTAACATATTCTTGCTTCGCGTATTCCTCTGATTTAGACAGCATGTTGATTTAGGTCTACACCATCACTGGTATTATCAGGCTGTATAGCTAACTACGTTTGCTCTGACTCAGTACATTTATTAGCTAGCTAGCTAGCGATTAGCATTAGCGGCTAACAGGATTCAGGCCCAACTTGCTAAGAAAAGACAACTAGCTGTTTTCAGATGTAAGAAACACAAATCAATAGTGTAATTGTAGAACGCTAGTAAAATTATATTAAGAAGCAAGGTGAAAACAGCATCATTTTCATCAACATTGTTGCATGTGCTGCATTGCCCATGCAATGCATGGTGCAGGCCTAGGTCTGTCTGGAAAGCAGCATGGAAAGAGTGGATAGAGATGACTCAAGTAGCGAAGTAAACTATAAAAATGGACGTTACACAAGGTGTACCACATTTAACAAACCAAACATTCAAATACCGTTATTGAAGGTAAAGTAAAAACCCAAACCGGTCCCTGCATCAATGCCCGTGTATCGTCAAATACGGTATAGCGCCCAGCCCTAGTGATAGGCCCTGCTTTGCTGAAGTTACGAAACATTGCAAGCCAAGAAATGGCAAGATACAAGCATTCCATTAACGTAAACTCACCCCATTCTGTACAAATGTGCGCAACCGCAACATTCAAACGAGGCTACAAAGAAAACTAATGGGACTGTGTTTACGTCAAAATCAGGGATGTGAACTAAGTTTCTATTCAAGCGTTGATCGACATGGTAATGGCTCTACTATTGGAGAAAAGTTGAAAAAACAGACCCTCCGTTACATCTAGACGTGTCATGTCATAACGTATAGCACTCTTAAAGCTACTATTTCGGTCTTATAGTCTCTCTCCACCAGGTGTAGCACTTCTATCATCCTTTAAAAACAAGAAATGGACAGTGACGGAGGTAAGGGGGGGTACCTAGTCATTTTTTGAGTCTTCACTGCAAGCGATCACATCTCTCAAAAAACGGTTTACTTCTGAACATCACTTTAGCACTGCCCTAAAAACTTGATTCAAATTCGACACAAACCTTCAAATATGTATGTAATGACACATTATATAAACTCTTTATAGTGTTTATTTTTTATTTTTTATTTTTAACATTTTAGAGGCGATAAAGTGAAAAAAAGCAATTTTCCCACACGACATCTCTCCTTCTCACTATCACGCATTAGTTTCGCTTCCCCACCCTCTATTTTTTAAAAGACCCAACGGGGCTCATTGCCTGCTTGAATTATGCAGAAACGGGCAATGTTTAGGTCATGTAATTGATTCTGTTGGAAAGGGAGAAATTGTGCTTTACAATGGTATTGACATTACAGTTGATCTGGAAGTATTACGTTTTTGGGGCGCTAAAATAAGGGCAATTGTACGGACCAAGGCGATGTACGAGTTTACGTTACGAGATACAGCTTTTGATTACAGATAGATAGGCCTAGTGCGTGTTTCTGACTGTTTGCCTGGTGGCCGACCTGCCTATAATGTGCGCCTCCTCTCTCCCTGCCCTCGCTAGCTCTCTATGAAAGATGCCAGTGTTTGTGTTCTCAGAAGTTTGGCAACTAATAATTCTCCTCCGTTCCAAAAATACTGAATCTTAGGGGTCGATTCTTAGTGCAATCTAATCTTAACACTCAGAAACAGGAGTCGGCAGCGGGAGTCGTTGTGCAAGGAGTCGAGGAATCTATTATTTTGTAGTCGACTCTCCACCACTACGTCATTGTCGTTAACTTTTGAAAAATGGCTGAGAAAGGCAAGCGACAGCAGCGAAGTCCCGTTAAATGAGAAGTAAATGGCAACTTTGGAATTGAGGTACAGGAATTGTAGTACCGGTGCAATGCTTCAGCATCTGAAAGGGATGCACCGTGAGACCCAAACCGTTGCTGGCAGCTGCATTGTCAATTCACATGAAACGTTATGAATTTTCTGTATCTTTGTTACAGAAACAGCAAGGAGAAAATTCTGTTTAAATGTCAGCTTTTTTTTTTCACTGTATGCCACATCCCTAGTGACTTTTGGTGATGTTTTTAGTTTATTAGTTAAACTGCATGAATGTGTCCTATACACATTTCTGCTGTGCAACTTGGTCAATGTGTGTGTTGCCATGCCCAGTGATAAAAGACCGGAGAGAGTGGGATGACAGTATTCAGGCTGCTGACCAAGCTGACAGGCTGGGTGTGGGTGCAGGGTAACGCCAGACTGGTCTACAAGAACGGACGGCCTCAGTGTATCATCACATCCCAAAGAGTCCTCACGTACGTCTCGGCACGCACACACACAACCTCATTGTTTAATGTAATTCCATTGGGGCGGCAAGTAGCCTAGTGGTTAAGAGCGTTGGGCCAGTAACCAAAAGGTTGCTGGTTGGAATCCTTAAGTGCAAAGCACTTAACCCTAATTTCTCCTGAAAGTCACTCTGTAAAAGAGCGTCTGCTAAATGACTAAAATGTACTTGTTTTTAGTGATGAAGAGGGAGAGGACAACCTAAGGAAGCGGAGCCTCCAGCTGCCTTTCAGTTACACCACTGGGGAGGCTCTTCTCTACAACACCAGCTTCCCCAAGACTCTGCTAACAGGGGACTCCTTAGCAGGCGACACCACCAGCCCTGCAGGAAATATCACCAACAACAACCAGGATGGAACCCTGGACCCTGACTCACTGCTGGGCTCTCTGCTGAAACAGGACAAGTCCATCTACTGCTGCTCCCCTCACACTCAGAATGAGCTCCAACTCCCTCTCCAACTCCAGGAGGAGGTGGCAGGGGTTCCACAGGAGGAGGTGGCAGGGGTTCCACAGGGGGATTGTGGGGGCATCTTCTCCAGCAGCTGGCAAGAGGGCAGCATCCTCTCTCTGTCGGAGAGTGTCCTCTTCAAGCAGGAGCCGTTGGGGGTTGGTGGTGGCGGGGGGATCGACGGCTTCTCATCGGAGGACAGGTAACTGATCACTTAATATTTATCTTATGTGTATCTGTGTGGTTGCTACTGTTTTTAATAATGTAACCTTGACTGCACTACACATTTCCCAATTGTGACTATGAAGATATTGATTTGATTGACAGAGACAGGGATTTGTGGAGCTTCATGATGAACCTGGGCATCAGTAGGGAGGATCTGGAGCTGTTCCAGCAGGATGAGATGTTCCTTGATGTGGATCTGGACACTGGCCGAGACGACCTCCTTCCTGACCTGACAGACGAGATTCTCTCCTACGTACAGGAGTCTCTGAGGAAGAGGTCGGACTGGGGTCAGACTGTATTCTCTTGCAGGGGGGCTAAGTTAGGGGAACAGGACTATAGCTGCCCTACCACGCTGTTACACCAACCATCTATGGAACAATCACAAACCCCACATCTACATTCTACTACAGTTCCGTTACACCAACCATCAACCTCACGACCACATTCTTCTACAGTGCCTCAGTGTCAGTCACAGATACAGCCACCACAGCTGCCTGTAGTCCATCCCCTATCAGTTCACCACTATCGGCCTCCTCCCCACTACCCACAGCAGCCAATACCGCAGCAGTGTTTACACACACAGCCCCACCCACAGGCAACACAGCAGCATCAACAGAGCCATCTAAATGGACAGGTATTGCCAAACCAACAGCAGCAGCAGCTGTGTAACAGACTGAAGCACATGCAGGTGACTGGGACGGGTTCAATAACACAAAGACAGAAAGACATCACCAAGCAGCAGCAGATTCCTCCATTGTTCAATGTGGAGCAGCCAGGGGGGCTCCAGACTCACCACGGCCACCCCCAGCATGGGCACCTCTGCCTGGGGGAAGCTTCCCTGGGCCTCCCCTACAGGAACCAGCTGAACACTTTGTCTGTTAGCCGCTCTTCAGTGCTCTCCTCCTATGTACCCACCACGGGCCTCCAGAGCCAGGGGGTGGACGGAGACCTCATGCCCCAGAATTTTGAGGAGTTGCTTGGCAGCCTGGAGTCCAGTGGTCCCCGAGGGACAGAGGATGGTAGGGGAGCGCTCCAGTGGAGTGTGGTGGAGGCCCTGGGTGTGTTCCAGCAGCAGAGGCACCTCCCTGACGGCCTGGCTCAGTCTCAGGCCACCAGCCAGGGCTGCGCTCAGCATGCCTATCCCCTGGCTATGGGGCTCAGCCAGGTCAATAGAGCAGAGTGGCCATTCACCACACAGGTAAGAAAGGTGACACTAACCTGGGTAGTGTTCATTAGGCGTCAAACAGGTAAAGGGGGTCCTACCTGAACTTGTCTAATAAAAATGCTAATAAATACAAAATTGTGCCCCAAGGAACAAGATCAAATGTATTTATAAAGTCCTTTTTTACATCAGCAGATGTCACAAAGTGCTTATTCAGAAACTCAGCCTTAAACCACAGACAGCAAGCAATGCAGATGTAGCAGCACCGGGACTAGGGCCCTGAACTAATTATGTAAAATGTTAGACCTATGCGCTTTACTTCCTCTAGCTATATGCTCATCATATGAACGTTGAATACCAATGCCACATACTTACTCACGCATCAGATTTACCAAGGGAATGAGACTTTAGAAACAGAAGGTCATTATCATTTGATCATTGAAAGCCAGTGGGTATTTACACATCAAGGCAATTTAGACCAGAAAAGGGAGGCTTAGCTAAGTCGGCCATTTTCCTCTGTTCCAGTTCCAGAACGGGAGCCTGAAAGAGGCTGGTCCGGCCCCTGGCCCTGTACCCAACCCTGGGTCCTCCAGGGGGGCTGACCATGGACATGCAGCAGCGGGGCAGCCAATTCACCAGCCTCCTCCTCCCTCTGCTGAGAGCAGGCCCTACCCTGACCTCCCTCTGAGTGGATTTATGTGAGACTGAAGGCCCTCCTCCCTGGAGGCTCCAGAGCCAGACATTCCAAGGCCAGCCAGCTGCCCCCGGTCCCCCGGAGGGAGCAGAGCCCTGACTGACGACAGCACCACACAACAGAAGCTAGAGGGATAAGGATCCTCCTGTCTGGCACCCAGCTGCACATGGCTCCCCTGCGACCACTAAGACTGTTTCCGAAATGGGCCCTTGTCAAAAGTAGTGCACTATATAGGGGATAGGGTACAATTTGGGCTGCTGTCTAAAACAGGAACCAGGGCATGTCTGGGAGTATGGAGGACTTGGACTGGAGGGGTCCCGTGTGGATCATTTTGTTAGAGCTTGGCACTTGCAACGCCGGGGTTGTGGGTTCGATTCCCATGGGGGACCAGTATGAAAATGTATGCACTCACAACTATAAGTCGCTCTGGATCAGAGCATTTGCTAAAATAATCAAATGTAAAAGTGAGATTTACATCCAGAGAGACTGTCTGAACGTCAGACAGCAGGCAGAGGGACAGTCCGAGACAGAGAGATTGTGACAGACAGACGGAGGGAGACCAGAGGAAGTGGATAATCAATCAAATTTATTTATAAAGCCCTTCTTACATCAGCTGATGTCACAAAGTGCTGTACAGAAACCCAGCCTAAAACCCCAAACAGCAAGCAATGCAGGTGTAGAAGCACGGTGGCTAGGAAAAACTCCCTAGAAAGGCCAGAACCTAGGAAGAAACCTAGAGAGGAACCAGGCTATGAGGGGTGGCCAGTCCTCTTCTGGCTGTGCCGGGTGGAGATTATAACAGAACATGGGCAAGATGTTCAAATGTTCATAGATGACCAGCAGGGTCAGATAATAATGATCACAGTGGTTGTAGAGGGTGAAACAGGTCAGCACCTCAGGAGTAAATGTCAGTTGGCTTTTCATAGCCGATCATTTCAGAGTATCTCTACCGCTCCTGCTGACTCTAGAGAGTTGAAAACAGCAGGTCTGGGACAGGTAGTACGTCCGGTGAACAGGTCAGGGTTCCATATCCGCAGGCAGAACAGTTGAAACTGGAGCAGCAGCACGACCAGGTGGACTGGGGACAGCAAGGAGTCATCGGGCCAGGTAGTGCATAGAAATGTAATGGACTAATGACATGTTTGAATGTGGACTTGCTTTAAAAAGAAAACTCTTGTCAGCCATTTTATTTGTCCAGAAAAACATCCTGTTGGTTGCAGTCATGGTTTACTGGTCAGTGTGTCAGCATGCCAGGTCATGAACCTGATGTAATACTGAACAAGCAGTTCTTCCATTGGTCAATGAGTAAGATGAGATGATGCAGAACTCAAATGTTACCAATCCGAAGAGCCCATATTCATAAAGTATCACTGAGTAGGACTGCTGAACTAGGATCAGTGTTTTCTTTTAGATCATAATGAATATGATTATATGGAGAAGGGTTGTGGATCTGATCCTAGATCAGCACTCCTACCTTGAGACACTTTATGAATACGGAGCCTTGCTTTTAAGTATATATAAGCCATTGATTGCTTAGAAATAATCACTTGCATTTAAAAGTGCAGTTGAATGAAACAAACCATAAGCTATTTGAGCTATCCATGAGATGGAGTATCTGTCTACGCTGTGCTTCATATTTTTGTACAGAATGCATTGACAATCCTACTAAATCATGATGTAATATTATGGGCAATTTGATCGCTTTATGGATCCTGTCTATCTGTTCTTCAGCCCACTCACTTGCATTGCAAGACAGGCAAAGTAATAATGATTTATAGATGAGTTAGTAGTCCAAGACCCAATTACATTTTCTACATCTCAAATAGCACTCTATGCCCTATGTCGTGCACTACTTTTGACCAGGACCCATAGGGCTCTTGTCAAAGTAGTGAGCTATATTGTGAATAGGGTGCCATCTATAGGGAATAGGGTGCCATCTGGGTCTTTGCCATCGAGTTCAAGTGGCAGATCAATGTGTTTGATCTACATATCTAACTTGAAGAAAATGTATGCACTTATTTATGGCAAAATAACCTATTCTTAGTGAAAGTAGAAGACTGTTGTATGTAGCACTATAAATAATGTACCTTGTTTAACTGAGCCAATCATGTTCATGTTGCTATGCAGAATAGTGCAGTGGAACATTAGACCCCTTGTTGTTTGGAGGTCTGTCACTTCATTGACATAAGTCAGTGAAAGTCAGGGTTTATTTAATTTATTTTGTCAAAAGACAAATCAAACTTTGAATATGTTCAAATTCAATCAACGAAAATGTTCAGTTTTGCATTTGTTTGTATTTTGTATGAAATTGTGTACAATTTATGTAATGAGCAATCATGACACTGCAGGAAGAGAAAGTTTACCGTTATTCTGTTCTTTCACAAGCTGATGTTAATCAAGTATTGTTGAAGGGTTTTATTTACACTAGCCCTTGACCAAGTACAGTTGAAGGGTTTTATTTACACTGGCCCTTGACCAAGTACAGTTGAAGGGTTTTATTTACACTAGCCCTTGACCAAGTACAGTTGAAGGGTTTTATTTACACTAGCCCTTGACCAAGTACAGTTGAAGGGTTTTATTTACACTAGCCCTTGACCAAGTACTGTTGAAGGGTTTTATTTACACTAGCCCTTGACCAAGTACAGTTGAAGGGTTTTATTTATACTGCTGTACAGAGTAGGTTTTCTGTCATAAATAAGTTGGTTAAACGATGTCCCAGGTAGGCTTGTAAAGCTACCGGTAATTTACCAAAGTTACTGGAATCTTCTATAATTTTGGTAATTAGCATAGACTGCAATAAACTCCGTTAAGTTCAGTCATTTATACTTTTTTTATTATACTTTTTTTTGTTGTACTTTGGATCCCTTTTTCTCCACAATTTTTGTGAGATCCAATTTGTAGTTAGTCTTGTCCCATCGCTGCAACTCCCATACGGACTCAGGAGAGGCGATGGTCGAGAGCCCTCCGAAACACGACCCTGCCAAGCCACACTTCTTCTTGACACACTGCTCACTTAACCCGGGGGCCAGACGCACCAATGTTTCTGGAGGAAAATCTGGTGACCGTGTCAGCGTGCATGCGCCCGGCCCGCCACAGGAGTCGTTAGAGCGCGATGTGACGAGGACATCCCGGGACAATGCTTGGCCAATTGTGCGTTGCCTCATGGGTCTCCTGGTCATGGCCGTCTGCGACACAGATGGGGATCAAACCCAGATCTGTAGTGACGCGTATTTAGAGAAATTAGCCTAACTAAGGAAAAAAGCATCTAATCAACAATGGCATTATTATCATTTGACTCTCCAACTCTTTCAACTATTGACTTTTATCACAGCTGCCACTAGTTTTATGGCAAAACGTTGATAACAAATACATATTGACATAGTAGCAAAATATATAAAGGATATTTTATGCTGAAACCCTCATATTTAACACTGATGGTATTTGCTAAGTTTGGTTGATATTTAGGAAAATGTTTTACAGTGTTGTCATCTTTAATTATTTCATATTTTACATGTGATAAGGCCACACAGTGGGCCAGAGATGATTAGACACCTGTAATAATCTGAAGAACCAAACATGGCCACTAGATGTGCTAAATGACAAAAAATTCTTGAAAGTTACAAAACTTTTTAGAGTGCCGCTAGGTAAAACCCCAACACCCTGGACAGACAGGAACACAGTAGAGCTGATGCAGCTTTATAACACCCTGAAGAAGGATGAAATGCACCATTCAATAATAAACATCTTCAATTCAACTTCCACTGTCCTAGAGTGACTCACATCTAGCTTGCTTCAAATCCTCAATGAACCTTAATTAGACTGCAAGCCAATGCGCTTCTTTCTTTGCACTGTAGCTTTGACAGTCAGAGCAGTACCCATGGACTGCTGCACTGCAGAGCATGTTGAGTCCTATCCTCCTTCAAGCCCATTCATCCTCAGCTTTATAAATATTCTCTACAACTCTGGTCAAAAGTAGTGCACGATTAAGGGAATTGGGTGCCGTTCGGTATTAGACTGTGAGGGATGAGGCCAGCAACATGACATGTAGTCAGTATCAGACTTAGGGATGAGGCCAGCAACATGACATGTAGTCAGTATCAGACTGAGAGATGAGGCCAGCAACATGACATGTAGTCAGTATCAGACTGAGGGATGAGGCCAGCAACATGACATGTAGTCAGTATCAGACTGAGGGATGAGGCCAGCAACATGACATGTAGTCAGTATCAGACTGAGGGATGAGGCCAGAAACATGACATGTAGTCAGTATTAGACTGAGAGATGAGGCCAGACAGAAGTCAGTCTGAAGGAGGAGGATTGATTCTGACAGAGGTCTAAAGTCATGGTATGCATTCCAAATGGCACCCTATGGGCCCTAGTCAAAAGTAGTGCACAAAAAAGGGAATAGTGTGCCATTTGGAAACCAGTCCATAATGATGGAAAAGTGTGTCTTAACCCTTATAACACAGCTACAATATCACCGTCGTTCACCACTATGATGGTAACTAACCTATATAGATCACCACTATGATGGTAACTAACCTATATAGATCACCACTATGATGGTAACTAACCTATATAGATCACCACTATGATGGTAACTAACCTATATAGATCACCACTATGATGGTAACTAACCTATATAGATCACCACTATGATGGTAACTAACCTATATAGATCACCACTACTGTGCTCCTCACGGAATGTTTACATCTTGGCTCCTGGAATCTCATGATAATACTTAACATAAGTCAACCAGGGATGTCCCAGTTCTGAGGGTGTTTTTACACTAATACAATATGTGAAGTAGGTAGGCAGAAAGGATAGCCGTTCCATAACTTTCTATCGACTGGTAGTAACAACCTGTTAACCCCATTGGTTATGTGTTATGTCATGTTGAAACACACATGAGGCCTGTTGTCTATGGGAGAATAAAATGTGACATATTTTATTTGTGGCTAAACTGACATGTCTAATTCGGTTGACTGTTGAGGAATGTGAATCGTCTAGTTTGGTGGCATTCGGTTCTCACAGCTTTTTTCTGTGAAAATCTGTAGATACAGAAAAGTATTGGTTTTTGTAGACCAACATTGTATATATTTTATTTTAGACTAGCTGAGTGTATTTTTCTCATTTTAGACAGATATAATAGGTCTTAGTATTGTCTTGTAATTTCCTGGGTTGATCTCTCTGAAATGTGGTATAACACCGCCCCCTGCTGTCTACTCTCCCTGAAACCACGACAGCACCAGAGCCATGAGAGAATGTGCAATATTTAGGTCTAAATTACACATCAGGTTGACAGAGTGAGGCATCTCTTTCCAGACAGGGGAACAACTGCAGATTTCTTTCCCCAAAAAATATTCTAAAATGCCAAGCTATCAATGACAGGGATTTTGGCCATGCTAGGAATGTGACATGTTCATTGGAATCATTGGAGTCAGGATGGATTTGGTTTGTGGGAACTGGTCTATTGTGCTCCACACACTGCCTGTCTTGTGTCCAAGCCTCTGGCGCTGTGCCACACTGGTGCCCCGCTAGTCCTGTCTGGCTCTAAGCCACAATGGCATTCCATTCCTTGCCAGTTCTGTCTGGCTCTAAGCCACGCTGGCATTCCATTCCCGGCCAGTCCTGTCGGAGCTATTTCCACTGTCCATCCAGAGGAGATTATTGTCCTGCATCATCAGCTGCTGTGGCTAACATTCCATGTTAGGAGACTTTCACACTCCTCTATGCTCATGATGATCTGTTAACTTAAATATGACCTTTTCACTCTCTCAAGAGTGCTAATGAATCCTTGACAGAAAAATGATTGATACAAAAATCTCCCATATTCCTTAACATTGAAGCAATATTAGACTAGTTGAAGTAACTCATGATAGCATGAATGGTATTATAATTCAGTTACCACGCTCAACTGTAACTCACAAAGTATCAACCAGCCATTACAAAAAAAGTGGTATTGGAGGGCCCTTTTCCTCTAAAAAAATATCCCAATTTCCCAGGGCAGTGATTGGGGACATTGCCCTGTGTAGGGTGCTGTCTTTTGGATGGGACGTTAAACTGGTGTCCTGACTCTGTGGTCACTAAAGATCCCATGGTACTTATTGTTAGAGTAGGGGTGTTAACCCTGGTGTCCTGGCTAAATTCCCAATCTGGCCCACAATCCATCACGGTCACCTAATCATCTCTGGCTTCCAATTGGCTCATTCATCCCCCTTACCTCTCCCCTGTAACTATTCCTCAGGTCGTTGCTGTAAGTGAGAATGTGTTTTCAGTCAACTGACCTGGTAAAATAAGAGTTAAATAACCGCACAGCAAATTCAGACATATTGTGAACCAAACAGCCATTCTGTTGATGAGACTTTTTTATTTATTTAACCTTTACGACCCTGGGCCAATTGTGCGCCGCCCTTTGGGACTCCAAATCACGACCGATTATGATACATCCTGTATAGTTGTCCCATTGGGTGGCCATTACATCACAGATCAAGTCTAGCCTCTTCCTTCCACAGTTGAGCTATGAGCAGCCAGGTCAGGATGTGGTGTCAACTCTCATCTATCTGGGGAGACTGAAAACTGAACACACTCATTATCACTCTCTGGTGAATGTCCTACTGTTCTAGTAGTAGGCAGAGAGAGAGAATGAGAGAGAGAGAGAGAATGAGAGAGAAAGACAGAGCTCCTTGTGGGTTATGCTCACCAGTTATGCCTGGCAGTCTCACATTTCAAGGAAAGGAGAGAAAGAGAGGGGAGAGAGGAAAGGTGGTGGGTATGGCAGCCATGGTGTGCAGTTCCACCACTGAATTGATGGTTTTGGGTGGGTTGGTCCCTTTTAGCCAGAGGTAATCCTCCAGGATCTGTCCCTAAGCCCCCCTAAGGCCCTAGAAACCCCAGCTGGAATGCACTCTCACGGGGGACAGCTGGATGGGAGGGAGGGGAGAGCGGAGGGATGGGGGTTCCCACAAATTGAATTAAGAGAGGAGCAGAAAGGAGGGTGAGAGGGAGAAGGGGAGTAAACACAGGGAGATGGAGAAAACAGATGCCCTTCGCTCTCACATGCCTCACCCTGATCTTAACCCCCTTTCTCCTGAACAGCAGCCTAACCCCCTCCCCCTTCCACCCCATCCCTGGACTCTGTAATGTGTGTACACTGACCTGTAGCACCTGTGCTCTACCCTCTCTCCCCTGACTACTGAGGAAGCCCAGGCCAGCTTGTATATTCTGCTAATGCAGGGATCTATGGCACTAGGACCTGATGCGTGATGTTGATCTGATGATTGGGCTACTCAGTCCAGGTGTGGTTGTATCCTGTGCTGCAGTGGGCCACAGTGGCGTGTGTGTGTCTGTGTGTGTGTTAGTGATGTGCGGGTTGACTAATAACCTGCAGTTACCGAGGTTATATCCGCATGGTGGGCGGGTTTCGGGTGATCATGAGAGATTGTGTGGATGAAAGGCAGTTTGGTGGGGGGTGAATTGAATAAAGAGAAAACAATACCTTAAGAAATGCATGTATAATTTTTGTGAAATGTGTATCTCTAGGCTACATTGAGGTTTTTCTGTAATTATTTTATCAGTGGCATTAGTGCATACACCTAATCTTTATGGCCCTTTTTGGGAAAGGGGTCGATACACAGAAGGAAAAAGGACAATGTCAGCGTTGAATTCAATAAGAGAAAAGCTGTCAAATGGAGAGTTGAAAGTAAAGACAATGAAGGGCCAGAAACGTCATGTTTAGGAAAGATTTGGTGAAGTGGTGAAAGAGGATGATAGCAGTGCCGGATGTGTTGTGTGTGATGATTGTGAGGTACTATGAATTCAACAGTCACAAGGCAGTGACTTAAATAGGCCTGTGGCACGTCAAGGGAACTGAATCCTACTGTTCAGATGGGTTAAATAGATACTGATATCTGGACACTGACTGTCGGTCTATAACCTCTCACATAGCCTTAATATTAACTCCTGTAGAATCAAGCATTTCTTACAGTTTAATGACAGGACTACACCGAATATAGGCTACATTTTTACTCAGGAACAGGAGTGGAGAAATGTTGATCTTGAGCCAATGTGAATGTGCAGATAGCGCCTCTATGAATGTGCAGATACCGCCTCTACAGACAGTATCTATATTTATCAGCGTCATAAAAGCCGATAGTATTTCAACCACATAAAATGTGCATCCAAGCCGAACTGAAATGTTATCAGAAATATGTTGGGTTGTTTTCACAGCTTTATATTTCCTTACAACCGGTCAAACTTTTCCCTTTATTTTTTGTTATTGGACTTTCTCCCCGGTCCCTAGACGTCTTTTCTCCATGAAAGAAGCAGAGATCACAGAGAAAACTTTACCAATGTCAACTAGATTGAATCATTCATTCTATCAATGCATGACATTGTTCTGGTGAGCAAGGTTAGTCTTCTAGGGCAACGTATAATGACAGAAGAGAGGCTGCATGTATCTAATTACAGACAAGTTGACTAACAAATAGCCTTCCAAAATGTTGAAAATTATAAGCAGAAACATATCTAAATCAAGTAATAAAAATCCTGCAAAAATCGTTCTGCCGTCTCTGACTACAGCGCATTTTCTTTATTAGCGGGTCTGGCGCTGGATTTTCACTTCATCACATTATAGTCGGGCGGTCGCTAATAGTTATTAGCAACTGCAGATGGTTGCAGGTGAGAAAACTGCTGACCCGCGCAGTGCTAGTGTGTGTGTGAGTGTGTGTGAGTGTGAGAGATTCTGCATGGAAGCATTGGTCCTCTGTCTCAGGCTGTCAGAATGAGGAATAGCAAACAGCTGGCCAGTGGAGAGGAGTACCTCAGATGAAAGAGTTGTCACCCACCAGGTCACTCAGCTGTTACTGCTGCTGCTGAATGGTGAGGAGGAGGAGTAAGAGAGGAGAGGAGGAGGAGGAGAGGAAGAGAGGAGAGGAGAGGAGGAGGAGAGGAAGAGGAAGAGGAGAGGAGGGGAGTAGGAGGATGAGATGAGGAGGAGGGGAGCAAGAGGAGTAGGAGGAGGAAAGGAGGAGGAGGAGGGGAGTAGGGGGGGAGAGCAGGAGGAGGGTAAGCAGGAGGGGAGAAGGGGGAGGAGAGGAGGAGGGGGAGGAGTGGAGTAGGGGGAGGCGATGAGGAGGAGGGGGAGGAGAGGAGGAGGAGGGGAGTATGGGGAGGAGCGGAGGAGGAGGGGAGTAGGGGGAGGAGTGGAGGAGGAGGGGAGCAGGAGGAGGAGAGGAGGGTAAGCAGGAGGAGGGGAGCAGGCGGAGGAGGAGTAGGAGGAGGGGAGCAGGAGGAAGAGAGGAGGAGGAGTAGGGGGAGGAGAGGAGGAGGAGGGGAGTAGGGGGAGGAGAAGAGGAGGAGGGGAGTAGGGGGAGGAGAGGAGGAGGAGGGGAGTAGGGGAGGAGTAGGGGGAGGAGTGGAGGAGGAGGGGAGCAGGAGGAGAAGAGGAGGGTAAGCAGGAGGAGGGGAGCAGGTGGAGGAGGAGTAGGAGGAGGGGAGAAGGAGGAGGAGAGGAGTAGGAGGGGAGTAGGGGGAGGAGGGGAGGAGGAGGGGATCAGGAGGAGGGGAGCAGGAAGATGAGAGGAGGGTGAGGAGGGGAGCAGGCGGAGGAGGCGTAGGAGGAGTGGAGTAGGAGGAGGAGATGAGGGGGAGGGGAGCAGGAGGGGAGGAGGAGGAGGGGAGCAGGCGGAGGAGGAGGAGGAGGAGGGGGAGGAGGAGGAGAGGAGGAGGAGGGGAGCAGGAGGACGAGGGGTGCAGGAGGAAGAGGAGGGGAGCAGGAGGAGGAGGGAAGCAGGAGGAAGAGGGGAAGAACAAAAACAAAAACAAGAACAAGAACAAGAAGAACAGGAACTGCATCAGCTCACCAGTCATTTCCCATCGCTGCAGGGGTGCAATGGTTATGGGCCACAAGGCCTTTCTGCATAATCAAGACTGATAATGTCTTGCCATGGCTGCTACTGGTGCTTCAGGTGGTCACTGGAGACATGCTAGTGTGGTCTTGGAACGTCTTACATTCTCCTCTTTAGTTTTGGGTCTTCAGCCAGTCACTCAGCAGAGGGAATTGAATGGACAGCTCTGTAGTCACCATCCACCCTGGACATCCAAATCATTGGCCCCTACAGAACACTACTTTTATGTCAGAAAAACATTGTTTCAATATGCATTGTTGAAAAACAACTTTCACACTGACTGACTGAAAATGCATTTGTCCACCGGCAGCCCATGCCCAAAACAATGAACCAAAGAGAGACAGTGAAGAATGCCTTTGAAGTGACAAATAAAAATGTGAGGCCCTGGACAGCTGTGGATTTATGACGATGACAAATCTGCATATAATCTGCCCTAATCGTGCATGCCTTTGCTCCTGGTTAAGATAAAAGCATCTCTCTTCTCCCTACATTCCCAGCAATGACCGGTGATGTCACCAGAGGAGTGGGAAAGTGTCAGGTCTGAGGGCCCACAGCTTCTGGTTCACTGACTGGCTTTGAAGTGAGCAACCGGCTGCTGTGACACACCGTGACACATCGTGACATACCCCACCCCAACCCACCCTACCCCATACTTCGATGGGGAACAAGAGAAGACCCTGGTTGTGTACCAAATGGGCCCCTATTTCATATATAGGGCACTACTTTTGACCAGGGCCCACATACACTAATTTCACCCCTCAGGGCTCTGGTCAAAAGTAGTTGACTACATAGGGAATAGGGTGCCATTTGGGACGCAGACCCTCACCATTGATACCTGGCCCTAAACACATTAGGTAAGGGCAAACACATCCACATATGCTATTGCATGACTTCAAGATGTTTACTGGACAATATAAATGTATGACCTGTGATTTGAAGCACACACCTACCACTTCAGTTATATGTGTAGTACATCACTCATAAATATGTAGAGGTATCCCTAGTGCAGAATGGGCAACCTCAGAGAATCATAAATATGTAGAGGTATCCCTAGTGCAGAATGGGCTACAGTAGAGAACCATAAATATGTAGAGGTATCCCTAGTACAGAATGGGCTACAGCAGAGAATCATAAATATCTAGAGGTATCCCTAGTGCAGAATGGGCTACAGTAGAGTATCATAAATATGTAGAGGTATCCCTAGTGCAGAATGGGCTACAGTAGAGAATCATAAATATGTAGGGGTATCCCTAGTGCAGAATGGGCTACAGTAGAGGATCATAAATATGTAGGGGTATCCCTAGTGCAGAATGGGCTACAGTAGAGAATCAGAAATATGTAGGGGTATCCCTAGTGCAGAATGGGCTACCTCAGAGAATCATAAATATGTAGGGGTATCCCTAGTGCAGAATGGGCTACAGTAGAGAATCATAAATATGTAGGGGTATCCCTAGTGCAGAATGGGCTACAGTAGAGAATCATAAATATGTAGGGGTATCCCTAGTGCAGAATGGGCTACAGTAGAGGATCAGAAATATGTAGGGGTATCCCTAGTGCAGAATGGGCTACCTCAGAGAATCATAAATATGTAGGGCTATCCCTAGTGCAGAATGGGCTACCTCAGAGAATCATAAATATGTAAGGGTATCCCTAGTGCAGAATGGGCTACAGTAGAGAATCATAAATATGTAGGGGTATCCCTAGTGCAGAATGGGCTACCTCAGAGAATCATAAATATGCAGGGGTATCCCTAGTGCAGAATGGGCTACCTCAGAGAATCATAAATATGCAGGGGTATCCCTAGCACAGAATGGGCTACAGTAGAGAATCATACATATGTAGGGGTATCCCTAGTACAGAATGGGCTACAGCAGAGAATCATAAATATGTAGGGGTATCCCTAGTACAGAATGGGCTACAGCAGAGAATCATAAATATGTAGGGGTATCCCTAGTGCAGAATGGGCTACAGTAGAGGATCATAAATATGTAGGAGTATCCCTAGTGCAGAATGGGCTACAGTAGAGAATCATAAATATGTAGGGGTATCCCTAGTGCAGAATGGGCTACAGTAGAGAATCATAAATATGTAGGGGTATCCCTAGTGCAGAATGGGCTACAGTAGAGAATCAGAAATATGTAGGGGTATCCCTAGTACAGAATGGGCTACAGCAGAGAATCATAAATATGTAGACTAGTCAAGGACCATATCACCTCCACCCTACCTGACACCCTAGACCCACTCCAATTTGCTTACCGCCCAAATAGGTCCACAGACGATGCAATCTCAACCACACTGCACACTGCCCTAACCCATCTGGACAAGAGGAATACCTATGTGAGAATGCTGTTCATCGACTACAGCTCGGCATTCAACACCATAGTACCCTCCAAGCTCGTCATCAAGCTCGAGACCCTGGGTCTCGACCCCGCCCTGTGCAACTGGGTACTGGACTTCCTGACGGGCCGCCCCCAGGTGGTGAGGGTAGGCAACAACATCTCCTCCCCGCTGATCCTCAACACTGGGGCCCCACAAGGTTGCGTTCTGAGCCCTCTCCTGTACTCCCTGTTCACCCACGACTGCGTGGCCACGCACGCCTCCAACTCAATCATCAAGTTTGCGGACGACACAACAGTGGTAGGCTTGATTACCAACAACGATGAGACGGCCTACAGGGAGGAGGTGAGGGCCCTCGGAGTGTGGTGTCAGGAAAACAACCTCACACTCAACGTCAACAAAACTAAGGAGATGATTGTGGACTTCAGGAAACAGCAGAGGGAACACCCCCCTATCCACATCGATGGAACAGTAGTGGAGAGGGTAGCAAGTTTTAAGTTCCTCGGCATACACATCACAGACAAACTGAATTGGTCCACTCACACAGACAGCATCGTGAAGAAGGCGCAGCAGCGCCTCTTCAACCTCAGGAGGCTGAAGAAATTCGGCTTGTCACCAAAAGCACTCACAAACTTCTACAGATGCACAATCGAGAGCATCCTGGCGGGCTGTATCACCGCCTGGTATGGCAACTGCACCGCCCTCAACCGTAAGGCTCTCCAGAGGGTAGTGAGGTCTGCACAACGCATCACCGGGGGCAAACTACCTGCCCTCCAGGACACCTACACCACCCGATGTCACAGGAAGGCCATAAAGATCATCAAGGACATCAACCACCCGAGCCACTGCCTGTTCACCCCGCTATCATCCAGAAGGCGAGGTCAGTACAGGTGCATCAAAGCTGGGACCGAGAGACTGAAAAACAGCTTCTACCTCAAGGCCATCAGACTGTTAAACAGCCACCACTAACACTGAGTGGCTGCTGCCAACACACTGACACTGACTCAACTCCAGCCACTTTAATAATGGGAATTGATGGGAAATGATGTAAATATATCACTAGCCACTTTAAACAATGCTACCTTATATAAATGTTACTTACCCTACATTATTCATCTCATACGCATACGTATATACTGTACTCTATATCATCGACGGTATCCTTATGTAATACATGTATCACTAGCCACTTTATACTATACTATGCCACTTTGTTTACATACTCATCTCATTTGTACATACTGTACCCGATACCATCTACTGTATCTTGCCTATGCTGCTCTGTACCATCACTCATTCATATATCCTTATGTACATATTCTTTATCCCCTTACACTGTGTACAAGACAGTAGTTTTGGAATTGTTAGTTAGATTACTTGTTATTACTGCATTGTCGGAACTAGAAGCACAAGCATTTCGCTACACTCGCATTAACATCTGCTAACCATGTGTATGTGACAAATAAAATTTGATTTGATTTGATTGATTTGATGTAGAGGTATCCCTAGTGCAGAATGGGCTACAGTAGAGGATCATAAATATGTAGAGGTATCCCTAGTGCAGAATGGGCTACAGCAGAGAATCATAAATATGTAGGGGTATCCCTAGTGCAGAATGGGCTACCTCAGAGTATCATAAATATGTAGGGGTATCCCTAGTGCAGAATGGGCTACAGCAGAGAATCATACATATGTAGGGGTATCCCTAGTGCAGAATGGGCTACCTCAGAGAATCAGAAATATGTAGGGGTATCCCTAGTGCAGAATGGGCTACAGTAGAGAATCATAAATATGTAGGGGTATCCCTAGTGCAGAATGGGCTACCTCAGAGAATCATAAATATGCAGGGGTATCCCTAGTGCAGAATGGGCTACCTCAGAGAATCATAAACATGTAGAGGTATCCCTAGTGCAGAATGGGCTACAGTAGAGAATCATAAATATGTAGGGGTATCCCTAGTACAGAATGGGCTACAGCAGAGAATCATAAATATGTAGGGGTATCCCTAGTGCAGAATGGGCTACAGTAGAGAATCATAAATATGTAGGGGTATCCCTAGTGCAGAATGGGCTACAGTAGAGAATCATAAATATGTAGGGGTATCCCTAGTACAGAATTGGCTACAGTAGAGAATCATAAATATGCAGGGGTATCCCTAGTACAGAATGGGCTACAGTAGAGGATCATAAATATGTAGGGGTATCCCTAGTACAGAATGGGCTACAGCAGAGAATCATAAATATGTAGGGGTATCCCTAGTGCAGAATGGGCTACAGTAGAGAATCATAAATATGTAGGGGTATCCCTAGTGCAGAATGGGTGACAGCAGAGAATCAGAAATATGTAGGGGTATCCCTAGTGCAGAATGGGCTACCTCAGAGAATCAGAAATATGTAGGGGTATCCCTAGTGCAGAATGGGCTACAGCAGACAATCATAAATATGTAGGGGTATCCCTAGTGCAGAATGGGCTACAGCAGAGAATCATAAATATGTAGGGGTATCCCTAGTGCAGAATGGGCTACCTCAGAGAATCAGAAATATGTAGGGGTATCCCTAGTGCAGAATGGGCTACAGTAGAGAATCATAAATATGTAGGGGTATCCCTAGTGCAGAATGGGCTACCTCAGAGAATCATAAATATGCAGGGGTATCCCTAGTGCAGAATGGGCTACCTCAGAGAATCATAAATATGTAGAGGTATCCCTAGTACAGAATGGGCTACAGAAGGGAATCATAAATATGTAGGGGTATCCCTAGTGCAGAATGGGCTACAGTAGAGAATCATAAATATGTAGGGGTATCCCTAGTGCAGAATGGGCTACAGTAGAGGATCATAAATATGTAGGGGTATCCCTAGTGCAGAATGGGCTACCTCAGAGAATCATAAATATGTAGGGGTATCCCTAGTGCAGAATGGGCTACCTCAGAGAATCATAAATATGTAGGGGTATCCCTAGTGCAGAATGGGCTACCTCAGAGTATCATAAATATGTAGGGGTATCCCTAGTGCAGAATGGGCTACAGTAGAGTATCATAAATATGTAGAGGTATCCCTAGTGCAGAATGGGCTACAGTAGAGAATCATAAATATGTAGGGGTATCCCTAGTACAGAATGGGCTACCTCAGAGAATCATAAATATGTAGGGGTATCCCTAGTGCAGAATGGGCTACAGTAGAGAATCATAAATATGTAGGGGTATCCCTAGTACAGAATGGGCTACAGCAGAGAATCATAAATATGTAGAGGTATCCCTAGTGCAGAATGGGCTACAGTAGAGAATCATAAATATGTAGGGGTATCCCTAGTACAGAATGGGCTACCTCAGAGAATCATAAATATGTAGGGGTATCCCTAGTGCAGAATGGGCTACAGTAGAGTATCATAAATATGTAGGGGTATCCCTAGTGCAGAATGGGCTACAGCAGAGAATCATAAATATGTAGGGGTATCCCTAGCAGAGAATCATAAATATGTCACTAGTGCAGCATAGGCTTAGCTGGTGGTGATAGATTATTGGTTGGTAGATAGCCACAACTGTTGGAAGTGGTACAGACGTGCTATAAGACAGTTGTTGGACCTCCATGCAACTTCAGACGTAGGCAGCAGGGGAAGCTGTTTCCTAGAAGGTGAAGAGTGAACACCAGTGTTTTATCTGCTCCTTCCTGCTGCACCCAGCTGCAGCTAGACAGACAGCAACACTGTTTATTTGTTCAAGTGCTTCTCTGTGTAACCCTTCCTTCCTCACATAACTCTGAGTGATTGTTTTATTGGCATGCATAAACGATATAGGTTGCATATTTTTGTGGTCAAAATTAGGCAAACAGTATTACTGAAATCTTCAGGTACACTTTAGGTACACTCCCATGACGATTCTGACAAATACCTCAACACATTGGTTGTGTACCAAATGACACCCCTATTCCATACAAAGTGCACTACTTTTGACCAGAGCTCTATGGGAAAAAGGGTGTCATTTAGGAGACAGGCAGTATTACTGAAATCCTCAGGTAAGTTTTTGTCCTGACACTCCCACGACAATTGATTCTGACAAATACCTCACATACTTTACACTACAGCCATAAATCATATAAATCCTCAGTAAATCAGAGTTCATCCCTCATCGTGGCTCCCCTCCTCTAACAGGGGAGCAACCTGGTCTCAGAGTACTTCGTATTATTCTGTACGTAAATCTGAGACACTTAATTTAGTATGCTATACTTTGTTTGGTATGGTAGCATAAGACAGAAAAAACAAAAGGATGGTGGTTGGATGGGCTTTTAACGTGAATGTCTAGCAACCGAAAGGTTGCAAGTTCAAATCTCATCACAGACAACTTTAGCATTTTACCTAAGTAGCAACCTTTCAACTACTTCCTACGTTTGAGCTACTTTGCAACTACTTATAGACGTTCACGTTAAATTTCCACCCTCCTGTAACCATACTAAACATAACATATCATACTAAATGGAGTGTTTTTTTAATATATTTTTTATTTCACCTTTATTTAACCAGGTAGGCTAGTTGAGAACAAGTTCTCATTTACAATTACGACCTGGCCAAGATAAAGCAAGGCAGTGTGACACAAACAACAACACAGAGTTACACATGGAATAAACAAGCGTACAGTCAATAATAACACAATAGAAAAAAATAAAGTCTATATGCAATGTGTGCAAATGGCGTGAGGAGGTAAGGCAATAAATAGGCCATAGAACAGCAAAGTAATTACAATTTAGCAAATTAACACTGGAGTGATAGATGTGCAGATGATGTGCAAGTAGAAATACTGGTGTGCAAAATTGCAGAAAAGTAAATAAAAACAATATGGGGATGAGGTAGGTAGATTGGATGGGCTATTTACAGATGGGCTATGTGTAGCAGCAGCGATCGGTTAGCTGCTCAGATAGCTGATGTTTAAAGATAGTGAGGGAGATATAAGTCTTCAACTTCAGTGATTTTTGCAATTCGTTCCAGTCATTGGCAGCAGAGAACTGGAACGAAAGGCGACCAAAGGAGGTGTTGGCTTTGGGGATGACCAGTGAGATATACCTGCTGGAGGGCGTGCTACGGGTGGGTGTTGTTATCGTAACCAGTGAGCTGAGATAAGGCGGAGCTTTACCTAGCATAGACTTATAGATGACCTAGAGCCAGTGGGTCTGGCCACGAATATGTAGCGAGGGCCAGTTGACGAGAGGCCACAGGTCGCAGTGGTGGTGGTATATGAGGCTTTGATGACAAAACGGATGGCACTGTGATAGACTGCATCCAGTTTGCTGAGGAGAGTGTTTGGGGCTATTTTGTAAATGACATCGCTGAAGTCAAGGATCAGTAGGATAGTCAGTTTTATGAGGGTATGTTTGGCGGCGTGAGTGAAGGAGGCTTTGTTGCGAATTAGGAAGCCGATTCTAGATTTAATTTTGGATTGGAGATGTTTAATATGAGTCTGGAAGGAGAGTTTACAGTCTAGCCAGATACCTAAGCATTTGTAGTTGTCCACACATTGTCAGAACCATCCAGAGTAGTGATGCTAGTCGGGCAGCAGCGAAGGTACGGTGGGATTCGAAATGGCCAGTGATCTGTTTGTTAACTTGGCTTTCGAAGACTTTAGAAAGGCAGGGCAGGATGGATATAGGTCTATAACAATTTGGGTCTAGAGTGTCACCCCCTTTGAAGATGGGGATGACCGCGGCAGCTTTCCAATCTTTAGGGATCTCAGACAATACGAAAGAGATATTGAACAGACTGGTAATAGGGGTTTCAAAAATGGCGGCAGATAGTTTTAGAAAGAGAGGGTCCAGATTGTCTCGCACAGCTGATTTGTTCGGGTCCAGGTTTTGCAGCTCTTTCAGAAGAACTGCTATATGGATTTGGGTGAAGGAGAAGCTGGGGTGGCTTGGGCAAGTAGCTGCGGGGGGGTGTGGAGCTTTTGGCCGAGGTAGGGGTAGCCAGGAGGAAAGCATGGCCAGCCGTAGAAAAATGCTTATTGAAATTCTCGATTATCGTGGATTTATCGGTGGTAACATTGTTACCTAGCCTCAGTGCAGTGGGCAGCTGGGAGGAGGTGCTCTTATTCTCCATGGACTTTACAGTGTCCCAAAACTTTTTGCAGCAACAGGATGCAAACTTCTGTTTGAAAAAAGCTAGCCTTGGATTTTCATACAGAATAATACGAAGTGCTTGTGGAGCACGTTAGCTAACCCTTCCCCTAACCCTTACCTCAAACCTTTTAGCTAACCTTTCCCCTAACCCTAACCATAACATTAACCCTTTAACCTAACTCCTAAACTTTACCCTAACCCCAACCCCAATCGCTAGACTAGCTAATGTTAGCGAGCTCGGTAACGTTAGCCACCTAGCTAGAATTCGTAACATATCATGCATTTACAAATCTATAACACATTGTGCATTTTGCAAATTCGTAACATATAATACTAATTGTAATTGGTACCATATGATACGAAATGAGTGATGGACAGCCACAAATGAATTCATACCATACGAAACGTAACATATCATCCTACAGAATAATACGATATGCTCTGAGACCAGGTTGCCACAAGACACCCAGGGGAGAAAGTTCTCTTCAGTGGCCCTGAGGACAACCACCCCCGCCACCCATACACATACACAGACCATAGCTTCCCGCCCACCACAGTGGACCCCAGACACCTCAGACAGCCCAAACCAACAGAACATAAGCAGCCTGCTCTGCAGCATACTAACTGCACTTTCTCACAAAGACAAACTTAAATATAAACCCTATCACTCATTAATACCATTCCTTTGTGACATGCAATCTATTGTAATAGCAGTACAAAGTAAAAACACAATCACAAGGTAGTCTAGTATTATTTAAATGTATGTAGGGTAATCAAGATATTCACTGGCACCTGTAACAAGGCGTGATTTTTAAGACTAGTTCTTCTTTATCCAGTGCAATCTTGTAGAGGTTGAAATATAACATCACTTTATATCCACATGTATTTATAAACACCGTTGCTATGTCTACAGTCCCTCAATACCACATAGGCTACAATTTTGATTGTACCGCTCCTGCTCTCTCCTCGTAGTTATTTTTAGCCCATTCGTCATACCGTTTTTAGACACTGAGCATTTCTATTCGCTTCGATTTTAAAACACGGCGCTCGCCTGACCCGAAGCCCTCTATCTGCCTTCGAGCAGGGTACTAAATTCACTTTCACCAAATTGATCCAACCGAGTTTCTTCTCAACTCAACGTGGTTTTGTTGTACAGAAGGTAAGATAGCTAGTGTCAAATCCTTGCAATGAGATACAATAGTGCACCAGGTCGGTACAGTAGCAAACATGATCATGTTTTTAGTAGAGAATCTACTAATTTGAATCTGAATGTATTACTGTTATTTAGCCTATTACTGTCAACTCTAGCTTGGTCTGAACTGAATTGTATTTTATCACAGTTCAAAAGTGACTTCCATGTTTTCATTCATAGCCCACCTGTATCTTGCCACTTGCCTTTTTATGTAAGAGGTTGTTTATTACATGATACAAAATGTTTTACTTAATAATAACCTAACTGAATTCATATTGCACATACTTCACATTAATCTGCATGAGCATAAACTACCCGATATTGTCCCCCTTATTGTTTTACGCCGGTAGACAGATAAAATGCCATGCGCATTGATTCTGTCTCCAAGCAGTACCACAGCCAGACTATAAATAGACCAATGCCCACATGTATGATCTCACCACCAGACGTGACTGAAGTAACAATGAGTTAGCTGCCTGCAACAGTATCATCTCTGCTATTATCTCCACAGATAGATAGACATGGTGTTAAGCAGCTGACTTAAAAAGTGGTTGTTTAAATGCATTTACATAAGGTTTATATGGCCAGCTATGTCAGTAGAGGCTGATGAGGGGAGGAATGGCATTAAATACCTGGAAACTATGTGTTTGATGTATTTGATACCATTCCACTACCATTCTGCTCCAGTCATTACCACAAGCCTTTCCTCCCCAATTAAGGTGCCACCCACCTCGTGTGGTGAGTGTGTGTGTGTGTGTACGTGTGTGTATGTGTATATGTGTGTGTGTGTGTGTGTGTGTGTGTACGTGTGTGTGTGTGTGTGTGTGTGTGTGTGTGTGTGTGTGTACGTGTGTGTGTGTGTGTGTGTGTGTGTGTGTGTGTGTGTGTGTGTGTGTACGTGTGTGTGTGTGTGTGTGTGTGTGTGTGTGTGTGTGTACGTGTGTGTGTGTGTGTGTGTGTGTGTGTCTGTGTTGTTTTACAATACACGCTATCAGTATATTTGTATTATCCCTTATCTAGATTGTTCACCTGTTGGTTACAGGGATGGTCCATTCTCATCAGCATCATAATATCTGTGGATCTCTTGTTCTACAGTCAGCTTCTCTAGTCAAACAGCCAAAGAGCAAAGACAGGACAACAGCACAGAAGAAAAAATCAGCACAGTTATAAACCCACCACGGTCATCCTGGCTGATCGCCTACGAGCATTACGTCTCACAGACAACCATACGACCAACAGATCCAGCTAGTGGTAAGTGACATCCCTCCCATTCCCCCTACACAATAAAACGTATCTTAAGATACAAAAACAGGATGTCAACATTGATTCCTTGCAATTTTAAAATATTTTTTCAGATTTGACTCTAAATCCAAGAGTGGACAGCTCAATGAAATATCAATCAGCATTGGCTGTAGGGATGTTGTGATATTGGTGAAAGGGCATATTTGACTGTCTTGTTGACCCCAGTGTTTGAGTTGCCAAGTTTCCTATGGTAACTTATTGCAGACATGCTGCTAGATGGCTTTGATTCCACTTTTGAGTACATTTCAGGTTTTATGAAGCTATTGTATCTGCCAATGTTCTGTCTCGAGGTGTCAGATGTTGACAAAAGCCAACTGTTATTTCGGCGTGGTAATGAGAACACACAGGAAGTGGGGGCTTGCCAGTATTCACTTGACATTTTCAACTGTGACAAGAACAAAATGCTCATGTGTTTTGATACGAAAGCCCTTCTCAGACCACGTGCAAACGACCCTTCAGTCTTTTCTCCACCTCAGAATGATGATATTTTTACATCAGACTTTTTCTTGGCAGTGCGAGGGCTCACAGATGTCCACTCTGTGCTGTTCAGATGGCTTGAGGGGGCAGGTACCATCTGAGCTGTGTCATGGATGGACCGAGTCATTTTAACAGCTCCATGCACTTACAGTAGGTTTGACACAGTGCATCCTGATTGGCACCCTTTTCCCTATATAGTGCACTGCATTTGACAGAGCTGGTCACTATATAAGGAATAGGACGCCATTTGGGATGCTGCCTCAGTTTCATGGTACCAAAATGTTGCTTAGATGAAAACATTTATTGGGATTAAATACAGAGGGACGAAACACGTTGATTTGACAGGTATTGTTAGTCACTTGTAGATTATGATAATGTACGTCCGTAGAGGTGTGGCCATATTACTAAGCACATTGGCAAGTCAGATCCAATGAGGCACAGCACAGTACGTGCTGCTAGTCAACACACACTGACAACACATTCATGTCTAGTTGGATATTTAACTTGTCGGTCCAATTCTGCGATAACACTGTGAATGCAAAGTGAATGTAATGTAATGTGTTTACTGAGTTTGATGATAATTGTTTATTGTTTTGACACATTGTACACAGGAAAGAATAATGCCTGTGAATGTGTTCATTCAACCAGTTAGAACAGCACTTGTTGAACATGGGCCCTGGTAAAAAAAAGTAGTGCACTGTCGAGTGCATAGAGTGCCATTTAGGACGTAGATATTGTTTCAAATGGGACTTGTTACAGTAAAGAGAAGTGTGCATTGCCTTGTAGTTTAGAGGGAATTGAAACTAAAGGCCTGTTGTTGAATGACTTGGTCATCATAGTTTCTGTTCCACAAACACTCCTTTGATATAGTAGATGTCTCCATAGCAGGTTTGATTTGATGCCTTGTTATACAGTGTGTCTGGCTGTGTTTTCCCTCACATCTTACTGAAACCTGACCTGTAATGTAGTGAGGGACATGTAAGGGAACTGAAAGAAGAAATGCTGAACATTTTGTTCTTTTTGTTATTCTCCTATTGATATGAAATGGCCTTTGGGAGCCCCCTTGTTGGCCTTTTCACCAGACTAATGACAGTTTTAAAGTGATGTGAGAGTGTAGGGTTTGGGAGTACTGAGGTTCACAACAGTGATGTGTCCAAAATGGCACCCTATTCCCCCCAGGGCTCTTGTCAAAAGTAGTTGCACTATATAGGGAATAGGGTGCCATTTGGGATGGAGGAAGAGGAAGTATGTATGATGACACTGGTCAGAGGAATGATATACAGCACAGTAGTCAACAGGCATGTGCTTTATAACATGACTGTGTAAAAAATAACATTACTAATCGAAAAATGGGAAAATTGGGAGCAAAAAAAAAACTGATCATATTTTGCTATGTAATTATTGCCCGTATGCCAACCGAAACGAGAAGCTCTGACGTTAGTCAAATTTCACACATTGAATTTCACACATTGAAAATGTGTGCCGTCAATTTAACCAGCATTTTCACCAACAGTAATCAGTTTTAACTTGACAAATTGAAATGCATTATAGAATCAGTTTCAACAACATAAAGCAGTTAACCTTATTACTGTAAGTTTCATACGTACAGTAGATATATAGGCAGTAACAATATAAATAATGCCATTTTTGACATCAGACAGTTACTATACATCAGACAGTTACTATACATCATACAGTTACTATACATCAGACAGTTACTATACATTAGACAGTTACTATACATCAGACAGTTACTATACATCATACAGTTACTATACATCAGACAGTTACTATACATCAGACAGTTACTGTACATCAGACAGTACAGTTACTATACATCAGACAGTTACTATACATCATACAGTTACTATACATCAGACAGTTAATGTACATCATACAGTTACTATACATCAGCCAGTACAGTTACTATACATCAGACAGTTACTATACATCAGACAGTACAGTTACTGTACATCAGACAGTTACTATACATCATACAGTACAGTTGCTATACACCAGACAGTTACTATACATCATACAGTTACTATTCATCAGACAGTTAATATACATCAGACAGTTACTATACATCAGACAGTTACTATACATCAGACAGTTACTGTACATCAGACAGTACAGTTACTATACATCAGACAGTTACTATTCATCATACAGTTACTATACATCAGACAGTTAATGTACATCATACAGTTACTATACATCAGCCAGTACAGTTACTATACATCAGACAGTTACTATACATCAGACAGTACAGTTACTGTACATCAGACAGTTACTATACATCATACAGTACAGTTGCTATACACCAGACAGTTACTATACATCATACAGTTACTATTCATCAGACAGTTAATATACATCAGACAGTTACTATACATCAGACAGTTACTATTCATCATACAGTTACTATACATCAGACAGTTACTATACATCACACAGTTACTATTCATCATACAGTTACTATACATCAGACAGTTACTATACATCATACAGTACAGTTACTATACATCAGACAGTACAGTTACTATACATCAGACAGTACAGTTACTATACATCAGACAGTACAGTTACTATACATCAGACAGTTACTATACATCAGACAGTTACAATACATCAGACAGTACAGTTACTATACATCAGACAGTACAGTTACTATACATCATACAGTACAGTTACTATACATCAGACAGTACAGTTACTATACATCATACAGTACAGTTACTATACATCAGACAGTACAGTTACTATACATCAGACAGTACAGTTACTATACATCAGACAGTACAGTTACTATACATCATACAGTACAGTTACTATACATCAGACAGTTACTATTCATCATACAGTTACTATACATCAGACAGTTACTATACATCATACAGTACAGTTACTATACATCAGACAGTTACTATACATCAGACAGTTACTATACATCAGACAGTTACAATACATCAGACAGTACAGTTACTATACATCAGACAGTTACTATACATCAGACAGTACAGTTACTATACATCAGACAGTTACTATACATCAGACAGTACAGTTACTATACATCATACAGTACAGTTACTATACATCAGACAGTTACTATCCATCAGACAGTTACTATACATCAGAGAGTTACTATACATCAGACAGTTACTATACATCAGACAGTTACTATACATCAGACAGTTACTATACATCAGACAGTACAGTTACTATACATCACACAGTTACTATTCATCATACAGTTACTATACATCAGACAGTTACTATACATCATACAGTACAGTTACTATACATCAGACAGTACAGTTGCTATACATCAGACAGTTACTATACATCAGACAGTACAGTTGCTATACATCAGACAGTAGGGAGACTATATGTGTACGTTATGCTGTATATTGTAGTACATTGTTGTCATTTGGGAATAGAGAATTCTATAGAGGGCAATTGAAAGGCTTGTAGGCTGTGGTAGTTGTTCTGTTTAATTCCGAGATGAATCCTCAGCATGCCATTAGGTTACCAGGCAACAGTGTGCTCTTCTGTCAAATGCTTCTTGTATTTATTTATTTACCTACTTAGCATTTAGTTATGAGGGCAGGAAGTAAATGGTTTCATGCCTGTCTGGCAATAAACAAGAATATTAGCTATATGCCAACAAATCACTTGATAAACTGTGTCATGCGCTTATGATAAAATATAATGTAGTTTTCCATTCAAGCTATGTACTTTTCACAGTATCTCCTCAGAAATGATTGAGGCTGAAAACATCTCTCCATAACTTTTCATAAATGCATGTTTTATACAGAACATTTCACCTACTTTGCAGTACAATTTGATACAGGATACAGGACGCGTACTCAGAGCGCTGACTAGTTGGCAAGTATCTTTTTCAATCTCTCCCTGACCCAGTCTGTAATACCTACATGTTTCAAGGAGACCACCATAGTCCCTGTACCCAAGAACGCCAAGGTAACCTGTCTAAATGACTATCGCCCCGTAGAAATCACATCTATAGCCATGAAATGCTTTGAAAGGCTGGTCATGGCTCAGATCAACACCCATCCCAGACACCCTGGACCCACTCCAATTCGCATACTGCCCCAACAGATTCATAGATGACGCAATCCTCCCCCCACACACACACAGACACTATTTTTCCTACCTAAATGTACATATTACAGATGTAGGATCTTCATTTATTTGATCACCTACTTTACCTGCAAAACAATGTGATACATGATAGTAATAGCTTTCCTATAATGAGTAAGTTATGTATACATTATGGTATATATGCTGTTTATAGGGATTTGGGACTGTTGATATGTAGTGCTCGGCATCGACAGATTGGGACTGTTGATATGTAGTGCTCGGCAGAGCCAGATTGGGACATTTAATGTGTAGTGCTCGGCAGGGCCAGATTGGGACTGTTGATATGTAGTTCTTGGCAGGGACAGATTGGGACTATTGATATGTAGTTCTTGGCAGGGCCAGATTGGGACTATTGATATGTAGTGCTGGGCAGGGACAGATTGGGACTGTTGATATGTAGTGCTGGGCAGGGCCAGATTGGGACTGTTGATATCTAGTGCTGGGCAGGGCCAGATTGGGACTGTTGATATGTAGTTCTTGGCAGGGCCAGATTGGGACTGTTGATATGTAGTGCTGGGCAGGGCCAGATTGGGATTGTTGATATGTAGTTCTTGGCAGGGCCAGATTGGGACTGTTGATATGTAGTGCTGGGCAGGGCCAGATTGGGACTGTTGATATGTAGTGCTGGGCAGGGCAAGATTGGGACAGTTAATGTGTAGTGCTTGGCAGGGCCAGATTGGGACACTTAATATGTACTGTATTGCCAGATTGGGAAGAAGTGGAGACAGACAGAGGCTCAGAGAAAGGAGGAAGGCTGAGAGGTGAGAGACAGGTTTATAGTGCATGGCCTCAGAGGTTTGGGTTGCATCTCAAATGGCACCCTGTTCCCTATTTAGTGCACTACTTTTGACCTTGGCTAAAATCAGTTCTGGTCAAAAGTAGTGCACTATATCAGGAATAGGGTGCCATTTGGGACGTATCCTCTTGGGGCGGTCTATATTTGGCTTTTATGCTCTGATGTGTTCTGATTACATTTTGTCTGTCTGAGGGATGTCAGCATCCCTCCTATCTTGCTACAGTATAATGTTAGCAGGGGATAACAGAGCATGAAAAATGCAGCTGGTTCAAGTGGGCGAGGGTCCTGAGTATATTCATCTACTGTATGTGTGTGTGTGTGCGCAAGTGTGTGTGTTTGTGTATGCATTATGTGTGTGTGTGAGGTTAAACAGAGGCATGTGGTGTGGAGCGCTGGAGTCTATCTCAGTGTGTTGTCATGATAGGAACACCAGAGACGTGGTGTGGAGAGCTGGAGTCTATCTCAGTGTGTTGTCATGATAGGAACACCAGAGACGTGGTGTGGAGCGCTGGAGTCTATCTCAGTGTGTTGTCATGATAGGAACACCAGAGACGTGGTGTGGAGCGCTGGAGTCTATCTCAGTGTGTTGTCATGATAGGAACACCAGAGACGTGGTGTGGAGCGCTGGAGTCTATCTCAGTGTGTTGTCATGATAGGAACACCAGAGACGTGGTGTGGAGCGCTGGAGTCTATCTCAGTGTGTTGTCATGATAGGAACACCAGAGACGTGGTGTGGAGAGCTGGAGTCTATCTCAGTGTGTTGTCATGATAGGAACACCAGAGATGTGGTGTGGAGCGCTGGAGTCTATCTCAGTGTGTTGTCATGATAGGAACACCAGAGACATGGTGTGGAGCACCATGAGATGTGTAACTCATCCCTCAGTTTTGCTAGTGGAGAAAATTCTACACAGTACTGTATGTAGGGTAACTCATCCCTCAGTTTTGTTAGTGGAGAACATTCCACACAGTACTGTATGTAGGGTAACTCATCCCTCATTTCCAGTCATGTTCCTCACTCCTCTACTCCAATGTTCCCCACGCAACATCACCTGCAGCTGGAGCCACACTGAGGGAGAGAGGGTCAGAGCAGTCCTTACAGACAGACCACGACATTTCTCCTACAACAGCTTCTCTTTTATAAATGAGTGGGCAGTGCTGTACTGTTGTATAGCCTAGTTGGAGGAATGTTGATACTCCCCATTGCACTTACCGGGGGAGTAGCCTTGCGCCACAGAGGGGCTCTCTCAGTCACTCAGACAGGCTGCAGGAGAGAGGTGGGCTGGGGGACTGGGGCTGGGGGACCTGGCTGGCTGGGGTTTTAGCCTGGGTTACATCCCAAATGGCACCCTATTCCCCGGGCCTGGTCATAAGCAGTGTTTTATAAAGAATTGGGTGCCATTTGGGACGCAACCTAAGCCTCCCTCTATTTGTTTCCATTTCCTGTCCCAGTGCATGCTGGGCCATGAATCATTCATGTCTCATCCTGTATGGATGAGAAATGGAAGAAATTAAAGAGGCTGTCGCAAGTGTTTATGTTAGATTAATGTTGTGTTTTTTGTCTTTTTTTCCCTGTTCTGTAATATATATATATTTTTAAAGGTAAAGGAAGGTATTTTTTTGTTTGTTTAATTTTAAACTACAATTTGACTTCAACTTTATTTGACAAACAATGTCTGCTATGTCACTGTATTTTCATATGCTTTCATGTATTTTAACGCTGAAAGGCTTTTTCTAAATAAAATGTCAGTATACATGTGAAATTGTAAAAAAATAGAACAACACACTTTTCAAATAGACCGGTGGCCAACCCATAAATAGACCGGTGGCCAACCCATGTGGAGCTTGTTGTTTACGTTGCCCAGTCAAAGCAGCAAAGAGGCTCAATGTGTAGCAAGTGTGTAGCAGAGTTCACTAATGCAATGAAACTTGGAATAAAATGACGGAATTAAAAGTTTGTGAAATGAACAGGAGTAGGCTACAACGAGCAATCAACAGGTAGGCTGTTGATTTACCTGAATGGAGTTGTGGTTTATATGAATGGAGTTGTGGTTTATATGAATGGGGTTGTGGTTTATATGAATGGAGTTGTGGTTTATATGAATGGGGTTGTGGTTTATATGAATGGAGTTGTGGTTTATATGAATGGGGTTGTGGTTTATATGAATGGGGTTGTGGTTTATATGAATTGGGTTGTGGTTTATATGAATGGGGTTGTGGTTTATATGAATGGAGTTGTGGTTTATATGAATTGGGTTGTGGTTTATATGAATTGGGTTGTGGTTTATATGAATTGGGTTGTGGTTTATATGAATGGGGTTGTGGTTTATATGAATGGGGTTGTGGTTTATATGAATGGAGTTGTGGTTTATATGAATGGCGTTGTGGTTTATATGAATGGAGTTGTGGTTTATATGAATTGGGTTGTGGTTTATATGAATGGAGTTGTGGTTTATATGAATGGAGTTGTGGTTTATATGAATTGGGTTGTGGTTTATATGAATGGAGTTGTGGTTTATATGAATGGGGTTGTGGTTTATATGAATGGGGTTGTGGTTTATATGAATGGAGTTGTGGTTATATATGAATTGGGTTGTGGTTTATATGAATCTGAATGGAGTTGTGGTTTATATGAATTGGGTTGTGGTTTATATGAATTGGGTTGTGGTTTATATGAATGGGGTTGTGTTTTATATGAATGGGGTTGTGGTTTATGTGAATGGGGTTGTGGTTTATTTGAATGGGGTTGGGTTTTACTGAATGGGGTTGTGGTTTACCCGAATCGCAGCATGTAGCTTCAATTAGCCTAGCTAGCTATACTGTGTAGCTAGCTTCTCTAGGCTACTCCAGTCAAGACAGGCACTGTTATATGGGATGATAAATAACGTTGTGGCTGCTACAAGTTAGCAAGTCTTGGCTGTCGCCGAGTTGCCTTGGCTACAGCGTCTCCCTCTCTCTCCCTCCATCTGCACGCTCCCATCTCAAAAAACCCCGGCCCCTCCGCAGCTGCAGCAATAGAGAGCAAGCCTCTCTCCCTAGTGCAGCAGTGCTCAGATTTGATGTGTGCATAAATGTGAGAAGTAAGTATATGCGACCAGGTGTTGAATGTGCCCAGGAGACAGCCACCTTAGGGCCAGGGCCAGCTCCGTCATGACTCCAATGGTCGACCAATCCAAGCAGATTATTCATGATGACAATATAAATATGTACAACAACAAAAAATAACTACAAAAAAGCATTCCCAACTTCAGAGGTTGACTAACACAAAGAAAGGCCTCTGAGAGGTTTCCGACCTCCTCTCTCTCCCGGACTGACAATCATCTTAATTGGCAGCACCTGTGTGCAAATAAAAGCTTGGCTCAGCAGATAGACCATTTTAGTGCTGCCACCTGGGGATGGAGTGTGGAAGTGTATCATGGTAGTGTGTTTGTCTATAACACCAACCTCCCCCCCCATATCATAACAAGGGCCTGTAGAGATTCAGAAAGCCCTTGCCCAATATCCTCTTCTCCCAGTTAGTCAACCACTCCTGTCTGTCCTGTAAAAACATGGAGCCCAGGTTGGTGATGACTTGGATCTTCAGAATGATGTGATACTGTCACTGAGACGTCTACTGATCCTGATGGCAGAAACAGACCCTCAACAGACTTCACAGAGTCACGAGGTGTCACTCCTCCCCATCTCGTCCCATCAGCCACTGGGGTGCCCGTTTTCCCCTGGGCTGCCACGCTCTGTGTCCAAAGGGGCTGTCTTTGTTGTCTTCTTTCATCTGACAGGGGTACCTGCCACCTCGCCTGAAGCAGCCAGACCCCATCCTGTGAGTTATGGGGCCCTGTGAGTTATGCCCCTCCCCCCACCTGGCGTGAAATGTGCAGAACAAACTGGTGGGGGATTACACAGGGATTGGACCCACTGACTCTGACTGGCCCTGGAGATCCAAGGATATAAGAGTCCCCCCACAACCCCTCGTAAAGACCCTCTGTCCAGATAGGTGTGAAAGAGGTTACCAGCCCATCTGTTTCCTCAACATAATCTTCCTCCCTTTGAGGTGACAACCTGGGATCATCCTCTGCTTTCTCTCCTTTAACTGGGTGTGTTCCGACGGTCTGATCTTCTCCACCAGGACATTGACTGAATTGACCATTTCCCAGAAGCGATGTAGAACCCAATGGGGAAGATCCATCATGTTCACATTAAAGGCAAAGGAAAATGTCAATCAATCATGTATATTGTAGAGAGAGGAGAGAAATGTGTTAAAGGCTTCTGAAGTTATTGGAAAGGAAAGAAGAAAGGTTTTCTATAAACACCAAGAATGTGGTGCATTTCAACATCAGTTAGCATCATCAGCAGGCAGAGCAGAAACACGATAGCATGAAAAGGCTCTTTTGATCTTTAGCGTTTTCCCCTCAGTTTCTGATTTCTCTTTTCTATGTTCAGAATGTTAAAAGGTACACTGGCTTATTCTGACATGCCGTGTTTAGTACAGGGAACAGGGTTGAAATGTTTGATGAAATCTTCTCTTTTTTCATCATGTTGTTCTGTGGCTCAACAGATTTGTCACACGTTGCATGTGTTTTAGGCAGTAGAGGCATAAAACTGAAATATCTCCCATTCAGCTTCATCAGATCCCATAGCTCTGAGACGAATGTAATGGTTTTTGTTGCTCCCAGTCTGTGGATGTTAGGGATATCAGTCTAAAGCTTGTTAGTCCCAGTGTTATTACTGGGGCTGGGTTGAAAAGTCAACATGGTTGTTACTGGATCTGAGATGAAAGGAGAGGTCAGCGACGTTGCAGCCGCTCCCAAACACAGCATGGGGTGTGTGTGTGCGTGCATGTGTGTGTGTGTGTCTGTGCGTGCATGTGTGTCTGGTGTCTGTTTATCTGTGTGTATCTGTGTGTGTGTATGTGTGCATGTGTGTGTGTGTGTTGTCTTTACTGCAGGGTGGGACATTTTTTGCAGGTAAGTAATGCATTCACAGTGTACCTCCAGGGGGCACTGTTGCAGAGGGATTTGGGTTTCTATCCCAGATGGACCCACTGTCCTACCTATCGTTACCCTTATGCACCTTGTACACTAGCAGGTGGTGCCGCGCTGTGAAACACTGCTTCCCATTCATTTTCAATGGAAGGAAAGCGGTGAGAAGCGGAGAGGGCGGGGGATCTTTGTGCGGCGCGTAGGTGGAGTGGGAGGCAGTGAAAAAGTTCAACATTTCCCAACTTTATGCACATCACCAGCGGCGACCACTGGGCGATGACCAATCATATTGAGTGGTTCCCATTACCAATTTGATGCTAGGAGACCCAAGGCTGGAGACTTTATTCAGCAAAGATGGCTGACAAAAATACTAGGATGGGAGCAAATGTAAGTAATTATAACGTCATAGCATATCATGCAAAAAAATGTACAATTGAGAGGAATATGTTACTTAATGTAGAGACAAACGATTATGTATTTTTTTTGTCATTAAGTTCATTTATGAAAATCACTATTTAGCAAGCTATCTGACTAGCTAACATTAGCCAGCTAGCTGACTAGCTAACATTAGCCAGCTAGCTGGCTAGCTCTATGGGTGTTGTGACATGAGTATGAAATTGTAATTCTAGTTGTTTAATGTTTTATCGACTCCTGAAACAACCAGCAAACCAGGCTGTCGTCTTGTGAAACAGTGGATGTAAAGAATATACCTAGCTAAAGCATTTACTGCAAATGTAATGTACAATTGTGTACGCTTGCCTTGCTAATATTTTCCATGCAATGAGGCCAAGGTAACGTAGCTAGCTAACTATTTTCTTGCTTATTGTGGAGTGGAGGATAAAATTACCTGTATGCCTATGGATGTGTAGCTAGCTATGTAGCCGATCTGTGTATCGATCCAAAAACTTTTGGAATACATATTTGTTCAGAACCTAGTGATGCGCCTCAGCTATCAGTGTAGGCCGTCATTGTAAATAAGAATTTGTTCTTAACTGACTTGCCTAGTTAAATAAAGGTTAAATAAATAAAAATAAATACAAAATCATAGCCAGTTGTATCAACTTCAAAACAGTCTTAATGACATTAATGAAGCTTATGGATTGAGTAGAATATAATATAACTTTGTGCCAAGCATGCAAGTTGTATATATATATGTAGTTATTACCATGCATGAGATCCCCACATTGTAGCAGTGGTGTAAAGTACTTAAGTAAAAATATTTAAAGTACTAATTAATTTGTTTTTGGGGGGGTATCTGTACTTTATTAATTTATATGTTTGACAAGTTTTACTTTTACTTCACTACATTCCTAAAAAAATAATGTACTTTTTACTCCGTACATTTTCCCTGACACCCAAAAGTACTCGTTACAATTTGACAGGATAATGGTCCAATTCACACACTTATCAAGAGAACATCCCTGGTCATCTCTATTGCTTCTGATCTGGGAGACTCACTAAACACAAGTGTTTTGTTTGTAAATTATGTCTTAGTGTTGAAGTGTGCCCATTTTTTAAAATGGTGCCATCTGGTTTGATTAATATAAGGAATTTAAAATGGTGCCGTCTGGTTTGATTAATATAGTATATTTAAAACCAAATACTTCTAGACTTTTACTCAAGTTGTATTTTACTGGGTGACTTTCACTTTTACTTTTTCATTTTCTATTAAGGTATCGATACTTTTACTCAAGTATGACAATTGAGTACTTTTTCCACCACTGTAGCCTGTACATTTAATATATTCACTGATCATATACTCTACCTTGGCAACTAAAGGTGCAGTTCAAGTATTTCATTAATTAATTAACCTTTATTTAACTAGGCAGGTCAGTTAAGAACACATTCTTATTTTCAATGACGGCCTAGGAACAGTGGGTTAACTGCCTTGTTCAGGGGCAGAACGACAGATTTTTACCTTGTCAGCTCGGGGGTTTGATCTTGCAACCTTCCGGTTACTAGTCCAATGCCTGTGAGATTATTTTTCAGTCATTTCCAATACCAGGAGTATCAAATTTTAGTCTTTGAATGATGCTGTGTCTGCATGTATGTATTACAATTATACACTTCAACAGTGTTTACCATTCCTGGTTCTGGGACATCAATGGTTACACATTGTAACTATCAAATAGACTAGAACCAGGATTTAACTAGTTATAGGCTGATTTGTAATTCATATATACAGAAATAGAATTGATAAAACAGTACACTACACTTCCTATGCATCATGTAAATTCTCTAAAAACGGTTCATCTCAGTATCTAATTTCCTTCATCTGCATTGATCTGATAAACACAGGATAGGTGTAGTACTTCATCAAATTAGAGACTTAATTTAAACCAGTAGAGAATGTGAAACGCTTTATTGAAAGAAGTTCATTATCCAAGTGTTATAAATATGTAATACATGCATTATAAATATTATACTTGTAATATTAATTTATAAATACAAGTACAAGCTGTACTTCAATGCACATCTGTTGTGCATTATAAATACAGAGGAAGAAAGAGGAGGTGGCGAGAGAGATGTAAAAGACAGAAAGGGAAAGAGGTAAGAACAGAGGAACAGGGAAGACAGAATATGATTAATGAATCACATTGCTACCCTAATATTCTCTCAGTTCATCACAATTACATAAAAGTGTCTCTAGTGGTGTCTCCAAACCAGCCTATGGCTCCCAGTCGACCTGAGCGGGTGAGGTGGCGAAGACAGGACTCGGGGTTGGCATCCTCTCTCACATCAAAACCTACCTGCAGTCGAGAGACCGATGGAGAGAGAGAGAGAGAGATAGCATGTTTAAGTCTTGTGTTTTTTTTATTCTAACACTGTCAGTCATCATAATCATCAGGAGGTGAAATGCAAAACTGACTTTGGGGACTACTACATCTCTATCTGTATTTCATTGTAAAGCATTTGTTTAATAATACTTCCTGTTGACCCGACCAAGTGACCTCTCACCTCTGATCATGCTGTGCCCTCTATGTAACCAGTTCAGAGGATTTAGGGAGAAGGGGAAAGAGGGATGAAGTGAAGGAGAGAGACTGTTATTGAGAAAATACGGTAGTTAAAGAGACAGTGTTCAACAGGAATATGTGTGTTTGGCCTCACCTGGAGTCCACACTAAGTGGCTGCAGAGTATTGAATACTGAAAAACATGCACAGACACACTAAGTGGCTGCAGAGTATTGAATGCTGAAAAACATGCACAGACACACGAGGCCAAACAATACAGTGTAGTTACAGAAATTATTAAGTGTCTTACTTTTCTTTATGGTTGGCCCTCTTGCCTATTCTTTGAAGGTGGAAGGAGCCACAGTTATACACCTGAGCCTGCTTACTGCACAACACAATCCATCAATCAGATTGATACACGGCTGTGTAGGTGTGGGTTATAAGGTGTCTAATTGTTTGAATTCTTAAAATAGCCTCTTTTGTTTTTGTACGGACATCACACACTCTTACCTAAACAGCAGCCTCATCTGAGAAGTAGAAATCAAAGGGAGAGAAACTGGGAAATGAATAACTACAGTTGACATAGCTAAGTAAATTGAAGAATACTCTTATTGCAATGTGAATGGCTCTTAAATGAGCCTTTGGTTGTGCATAGTGTAGTCTATGGTGTTGCCAGGGAACAGCAACCTCGTCTAAGAAGTAGGAGGTGCAGATCTCCCGCACATGGATTGCCTCTGCATTGTTGGACCCCATCTTTGAAACATCCTGCAGAACAGCAGGCTTCTCCTCTGGCACACGGTGGCGAGCTGCAGATCCCCTCCTGGTCCTTGTGTCTATCCTCAGGAAGTTATGCAGGACGCAGGTAGCCTTCACACACCTGAATTCCCCAGGAGGCAGTCCCAGATGGCCCTGGTCACCCAACCTTGCAGTGCCCTACAGCCTACAAGGTAACTGTAGGTAATCATTTTGAAGGAATCTCCAGTTACAAGGTATCTGTAGGAATATGAAAGACAATGTAATTATTAGACTTTTACATCACCAGGTCATTGTGGATTACTAAAGTATAATATCCTTTCTAACAAATCATGATAACATTAGATAGATAGATAGATAGATAGATAGATAGATGCATGTGCACACAGACGTGCATGTGTAGCATGTGACAATAGCAGGATCATATCAAGGATAGCATCACAAATTACATAAATACCACTAGAATATTGATCATGAGTTGATCATTTGAATCACCTGTGCAGTGCTAAGGCAAAAAACAAAATGTGCCCCTCTGAGTCCCCAGGACCAGGACTGAAAACCACTGCTCTTCATCTGCAGACAGGCTTCACAGATCTCTGTATCTGAGGACAGAAAACCTCACAAGAAACAGACTTCATTCTAGTCAAATTACACCACACTGAATATTATGTTACAATTATCTCTGTCCTCACTTCTAGGGACAGGAACTACACAAAGTATCTGCCCTATCCAGAATAGCCTACACTCTCACTGACTGTTGGGGCTGCTATCCTTTCACCCTCCTACATGGCGGTTAGCTAGCTACCTACAAATGCATTTGGAGTTGTTTTTTTACAGTGATAAATACATCAAGATAGCTAGCTAATATGAAGTTAGGTACAAACCTGCTATGCTGAATTCTTGACGCACAATCAAACATGCTGCCATATGCTGCCAGCACGCCCACAAGCAAGCCACTCTGGACGGCCTAAGCGGCACGCAGCAATTTACAGTGTGCCAGTGTACACGAGCCGTTAGTACTGCTGTCTCAGTTCACTGTACTCTGATCCACCACAAGGGACAAACACACAAAACAATATATTTTAGAATCGGTAGCTAGGTTCCCATCCGATTGGCGACAGATTGTCATGCGAATACTCTAAATAAAGAAAATATGCCCATTTTTAAATCAGTGTGTGGTTATGTACTTTTTCCCTGAAATGTTCATGTACCGAATTCAAATCTAAAGTTCAATAGGTTTCCATCACTGTAGCAATATATATCATCGCGTGACTCCAAGTTTACTTCGATATGATGTTTATTATATCCATATTTGTGCATAAAAGCATTGCCACTGCCATTTTCCGCATAATAAATTATACCAACACAATAAGACCCCTCCATGTCGAACGAACAAATGATCTGTCGGCATTCATAAAATTGTAGCGAAACTTCCTGTTCCCGTCACAGCTGTCATGATTTGTTTTAATACACTATTTTATCATGTCTATGGACTTCGCATAAAAGCTGTGGATGGAAACGTGGTTAGTGTAGTGAAACGTTTTGGCTGAAGTCCATCGACAAGCTCCACTGAATTACTCTTCTGACCATAGAAACATGTCAATTCAGCTTGAGAAAGTCTATGCTGTGAGGACAAGGAGACGCGCTGGTGGTGGGGGTGATTGATGTAGACAGGGGCTGGAGATGAGACTGGGAGACTAGGAGACTGGGAGACTGGGAGACTGGGAGACTAGGAGACTGGGAGACTGGGAGACTAGGAGACTGGGAGACTAGGAGACTGGGAGACTAGGAGACTGGGAGACTAGGAGACTAGGAGACTAGGAGACTAGGAGACTAGGAGACTAGGAGACTGGGAGACTGGGAGACTAGGAGACTGGGAGACTAGGAGACTAGGAGACTAGGAGACTGGGAGACTAGGAGACTAGGAGACTGGGAGACTAGGAGACTGGGAGACTGGGAGACTAGGAGACTAGGAGACTGGGAGACTAGGAGACTAGGAGACTGGGAGACTAGGAGACTGGGAGACTAGGAGACTGGGAGACTAGGAGACTGGGAGACTAGGAGACTAGGAGACTAGGAGACTAGGAGACTGGGAGACTGGGAGACTAGGAGACTAGGAGACTAGGAGACTGGGAGACTAGGAGACTAGGAGACTGGGAGACTAGGAGACTGGGAGACTGGGAGACTAGGAGACTGGGAGACTAGGGGACTGGAAGACTAGGAGACTGGGAGACTAAGAGACTAGGAGACTGGGAGACTAGGGGACTGGAAGACTAGGAGACTGGGAGACTAAGAGACTAGGAGACTGGGAGACTAGGAGACTGGGAGACTGGGAGACTGGGAGAGTGGGAGACTAGGAGACTAGGAGACTAGGAGACTGGGAGACTGGGAGACTAGGAGACTGGGAGACTGGGAGACTAGGAGACTGGGAGACTGGGAGACTAGGAGACTGGGAGACTAGGAGACTGGGAGACTAGGAGACGGGGAGACTAGGGACTCATCAGTGGTGGAAGTGAACGTTCTGTAAGAGGTCTGCCATTGCTTTTCTACCAAACAAATGGGATGACCCCTGACCTCTTGCCTCATCACTCTGAAGAGAGGAACACAGGAAGCTGGGAGCTCTAGGTGCAATTTAAATAGAAGGTCAGACGCTCTCTCAGGAGTGATTATTTCATTTTTTGAAAAAAAGTTATCCCAGGCCCAGCAATTTACAAGTAGTTCGTAAATGCCCGTAGCTCAACTAAAACATGTGGGTTGTGTGAATTTGTAAGTATGGTATACTGTATATGATACTGAAATAACATCCCAGACCTCAATAATGTCACCTGTAGCAAGCAAGGCCCTCAATCTTTAGCCTTCCAGGTTTTTACATTTTAATACAGACATGGTTGCATCCCAAATGACACCCTATTCCCTATTTAGTGCACTACTTTAGACCAGAGCCCTAGATAGGGAATAGGGTGTTATTTGGAAATTGGAACACAGAAATGAACTATTTTAACAGTGGTGGCAGTCAAGTCTGTGTGGACTATTCCCTAGCTAATACTGCACTGTTTTAGTTAATAGTCAGAGGAAGAGGTGTTTTTTCAGCAGCATTGTTGTGTCTGAGACCTCTGAGACAACACAGCAGGAGAGGACACACTCACCATGGTCAAGAGAAGAAACGGTGGCGTAGGTGGAAGTCGCTGGGACAATGAGCGACAGCCACCCCTTCCTATAGGCAATCTGATTTCCTGGTCCGTTTTTTCTGTTGACCTTTGAAAGTCTATGAATGGAATCCTTGCTGCTTTAAAGGTCAGTGAGAAAATGTCAAGTCAAGTTAACTACTGTTACTTCCAGGGTATGTACTGTAGACTATCCATCATTAGTTGAGTATATAACAAGTTTAGTCAT
>NW_027261112.1:90000-200000 GCF_045791955.1 Oncorhynchus clarkii lewisi
TCTGTTAGCTGCCAATGAAAGCTTGTCTGTGGAGAAAGTGGGGTGATTTTGTTAGATATGACTGATTGATTCGTGCAACGTTCCAAGACATGCGTTGTTTATATGCAGTGCAAATATTAAAAATGATTCTGCTGGGGCAGCAGGTAGCCTAGTGGTTAGAACGGTGGACTAGTAACCCACAGGATGTAAGATCAAATCCCTGAGCTGACAAGGTCAAAATCTGTAGTTCGCCTCCTGAACAAGGCAGTTAATCCACTGTTCCTAGGCTGTTATTGAAGATAAGAATGTGTTCTTAACTGTCTTGCCTAGTTAAATAAAGATCATTCAGGTCAGAGTTGATAAATGCAATTATTTTTGGAATTGGTCATATTTAGGCAATATTGTAACACAGTATTCCTAGAACTCATTGTGAAATGATAATGGTATCATTATGTGACTAGTCATTCAGGAATTTCCTAGCCTGGTTAACCAGCTTTCTGTGTGTCAGGACTTTCCACCCAGTAGAGTTTTAATTTCTCAAAATAGGAATTGCATTGTCATAATCCCAAACCTAATGCCTGGACGCTTGAGACTTCCTCTGTTTAGCCTGACCTCACCTGTGACCTGTGACCTGTGACAGCTCCAGGTCTCTAGGTTTTAGGATCAGAGCTGGTCTGTCACTGTGACAGCTCCAGGTCTCTAGGCTTTAGGATCAGAGCTGGTCTGTCACTGTGACAGCTCCAGGTCTCTAGGTTTTAGGATCAGAGCTGGTCTGTCACTGTGACAGCTCCAGGTCTCTAGGTTTTAGGATCAGAGCTGGTCTGTCACTGTAACAGCTCCAGGTCTCTAGGTTTTAGGATCAGAGCTGGTCTGTCACTGTGACAGCTCCAGGCTCTAGGTTTTAGGATCAGAGCTGGTCTGTCACTGTGACAGCTCCAGGTCTCTAGGTTTTAGGATCAGAGCTGGTCTGTCACTGTGACACAGCTCCAGTCTGTCACTGTGACAGCTCCAGGTCTCTAGGTTTTAGGATCAGAGCTGGTCTGTCACTGTGACAGCTCCAGGCTCTAGGTTTTAGGATCAGAGCTGGTCTGTCACTGTGACAGCTCCAGGTCTCTAGGCTTTAGGATCAGAGCTGGTCTGTCACTGTGACAGCTCCAGGTCTCTAGGTTTTAGGATCAGAGCTGGTCTGTCACTGTGACAGCTCCAGGTCTCTAGGTTTTAGGATCAGAGCTGGTCTGTCACTGTAACAGCTCCAGGTCTCTAGGTTTTAGGATCAGAGCTGGTCTGTCACTGTGACAGCTCCAGGTCTCTAGGTTTTAGGATCAGAGCTGGTCTGTCACTGTGACAGCTCCAGGTCTCTAGGTTTTAGGATCAGAGCTGGTCTGTCACTGTGACAGCTCCAGGTCTCTAGGTTTTAGGATCAGAGCTGGTCTGTCACTGTGACAGCTCCAGGTCTCTAGGTTTTAGGATCAGAGCTGGTCTATCACTGTGACAGCTCCAGGTCTCTAGGTTTTAGGATCAGAGCTGGTCTGTCACTGTGACAGCTTCAGGTCTCTAGGCTTTAGGATCAGAGCTGGTCTGTAACTGTGACAGCTCCAGGTCTCTAGGTTTTAGGATCAGAGCTGGTCTATCACTGTGACAGCTCCAGGTCTCTAGGTTTTAGGATCAGAGCTGGTCTGTCACTGTGACAGCTCCAGGTCTCTAGGTTTTAGGATCAGAGCTGGTCTGTCACTGTGACAGCTCCAGGTCTCTAGGTTTTAGGATCAGAGCTGGTCTGTCACTGTGACAGCTCCAGGTCTCTAGGTTTTAGGATCAGAGCTGGTCTGTCACTGTGACAGCTCCAGGTCTCTAGGTTTTAGGATCAGAGCTGGTCTGTCACTGTGACAGCTCCAGGTCTCTAGGTTTTAGGATCAGAGCTGGTCTGTCACTGTGACAGCTCCAGGTCTCTAGGTTTTAGGATCAGTGCTGGTCTATCACTGTGACAGCTCCAGGTCTCTAGGTTTTAGGATCAGAGCTGGTCTGTCACTGTGACAGCTCCAGGTCTCTAGGTTTTAGGATCAGAGCTGGTCTGTCACTGTGACAGCTCCAGGTCTCTAGGTTTTAGGATCAGAGCTGGTCTGTCACTGTGACAGCTCCAGGTCTCTAGGTTTTAGGATCAGAGCTGGTGGGTCACTGTGACAGCTCCAGGTCTATAGGTTTTAGGATCAGAGCTGGTCTGTCACTGTGACAGCTCCAGGTCTCTAGGTTTTAGGATCAGAGCTGGTCTGTCACTGTGACAGCTCCAGGTCTCTAGGTTTCAGGATCAGAGCTGGTCTGTCACTGTGACAGATGGTGCAGTTGTGTTTATTATTATTAAATTTTTACGCCACAATGTCCATACACACAATAAAAAATATATTAAAGACAGACAACTTTACTATTTACATTGCAAGACTGACAGATCTTTAATCCCCCACTCCCCTCGCTGCACCACAGCCAAATTCCCCTTTAGATAGACTACATAGAGATGGATGGATCAGGAGTTTCCTAACTCTAATTGCTCTAATTTACTGGGGATTATGTCGCCTGTGGAGATAAAAACAATCACTAATTGTAGACCATGTTTTCCATGATGTAGGTACTTTAGGTTAGCCAGGCAGATAGATAAATCTTACTAGGATAGATATATTTAAATCTCACTAGAATAGATACAATGATGTACAGTATGCATGGCTCTGCAAACCCGACATTGCAATCACATTGCCTCAATCTAAATCTAACATTTAAATGTAACTCAAGCTTTTAGGTAGCTGATAATTCCCAAGGCTGTCCAAATGCTCATTGCTTTATTAAGAAAAAGAAAAAACAGTGTATTGCCTACAGTATGACGCTGTTTAATATAACAGAAACAAATATGATCATTTAGTTTTATTCCAAAATGACATAGATTTTTTTGCCACTTGAGTATAGCCTGTGAGCTGTGCATTCCCTATTATGTGTTTCCCATGTTGTGTTGTAATAAAAGCATTGAGGGTTTAACTGTTTGGCCAGCTGAAATAACACAGTCCAACTCCTTTCTCTCTTTCTCTCTCTGTCTCTCCTTCTCTCTCTCGCCCTCTCTCTCTCTCTCTCCCCTGCCTGTAGAGTCATAAAAGCGCTGAGCAGGACTCTATAAATAGCACTGTGCTGGCTTCACGCCCCTGGCTGGAGGACAGGTCAAATTATGAAGGAAAAGAAGATGACAATTTTAAAGGCAAAGCCCGCTAGCTTAGCCAGTAACTCAACCCACTAACTTAGCCTGTAACTCAGCCCGCTAGCTTAGCCAGTAACTCAACCCGCTAACTTAGCCTGTAACTCAGCCCGGTAGCTTAGCCAGTAACTCAGCCCGCTAGCTTAGCCAGTAATTTAGCCCGCTAACTTAATCTGTAAATCAACACACTAACTTAGCCTGTAACTCAGCCCGGTAGCTTAGCCAGTAACTCAGCCCGCTAACTTAGTCTGTAACTCAACCCACTAACTTAGCCTGTAACTCAGCCCGGTAGCTTAGCCAGTAACTCAGCCCGCTAACTTAGTCTGTAACTCAACCCACTAACTTAGCCTGTAACTCAGCCCAGTAGCTTAGCCAGTAACTCAGCCCGCTAGCTTAGCCAGTAACTTAGCCCGCTAACTTAGTCTGTAAATCAACACACTAACTTAGCCTGTAACTCAGCCCGGTAGCTTAGCCAGTAACTCAGCCCGCTAGCTTAGCCTGTAACTTAGCCTGTAACTCAGCCCGGTAGCTTAGCCAGTAACTCAGCCCACTAACTTAGTCTGTAACTCAACCCACTAACTTAGCCTGTAACTCAGCCCGGTAGCTTAGCCAGTAACTCAGCCCACTAACTTAGTCTATAACTCAACCCACTAACTTAGCCAGTAACTCAGCCCGGTAGCTTAGCCTATAACTCAGCCCGCTAGCTTAGCCAGTAACTCAACCCACTAACTTAGCCAGTAACTCAGCCCGGTAGCTTAGCCAGTAACTCATCCCGCTAGTCTGTAACTCAACCCACTAACTTAGCCTGTAACTCAGCCCGGTAGCTTAGTAACTCAGCCCGGTAGCAGTAACTCAGCCCACTAGCTTAGCCAGTAACTCAAGCCTGCTTAGCCAGTATCTCAGGCCCACTTAGCCAGTAAGTCAGGCCTGCGTCTATCAGTGGTCAGAGAGAACACTCGACCTGACGTGTATGTTATGAGTCTAATTATCATGTTATGGGTTCTCTACGGGGCTCTGATGGAATAATACACTGTTCTGTTTTTAGAGCCAGACCAAAGCGATTGCTTCCTTCCCCCTGCCATTCAAACAGATCATGTGGATGTATTATCAAACAATGAACTATTTTGTTCCTCTGTACCAGTGGAGGCTGCTGAGGGGAGGACGGCTCATAATAATGGCTGGAACGGAGCAAATGAAATGGCATCAAGCACATGGAAACCATAGAAACGTGAAACATAGAAATGTGTTTGATGTATTTGATACCCTTCCACTCATTCCGCTCCAGCCGTTACCACAAGCACGTCCTCCCCAATTAAGGTGCCACCCACCTCCTGTGCTCTGTAATGCCATCAATGCACAGCACTCCCTAGTGACCTAGTTCTGATGCAGTAGTTTGTGTTTAACCTGTTGTGTCACATGACTATGAAAGGGATAGTGTTGTCCTGTGTTTTAGACAAGGACAAACGGAAGCAAAGCTGAAAGCTGTTAAAGTTTTTTTTACAGTCGCTAACAAGCATTTACCTATACTTAAGATACTTTTTCTAAACTCTTAAATACAGCAACACACAATTAGCCAAATAGTTAATGTTCTGCTCAAAACCACATTTTGTTCATTAAATACATTTCAACATACAAAAACACTTTCTCTACATACACTAACTCTATCAAAACACGGTAAACCCGACTCAATATTTAATCATTTTTGTCAAAACACTAGCACATGTTTTCTATCCAAGAGGAGCATATAGTCAATCTTAGCACAATGACTTTCAAAAGACTAACAGTTGATGGCATTACAAAAACTGCATTACTGTTCAGGTTTCGGTTCTACCTGCAGACATTAGACAATATGAAATCCATCGTTTTTTATAATTCAGTTTCGAGTGTCGAATGTATGCAATTTTGGCAACATACTATCTAAAAGTGAATGAGTGATCTTTACTTCATAGAATGTACAGTAGAAACAAATAGGAAGTGCTGCAGTAAAAGCGTTATTAGCAACATGAAATTGCTGCCAGTGATCAACAAGAAATCCAACATACATGGCCTTTGGTTCAACAACACATCCAACATACATGGCCTTTGGTTCAACAACACATCCAACATACATGGCCTTTGGTTCAACAACACATCCAACATACATGGCCTTTGGTTCAACAACACATCCAACATACATGGCCTTTGGTTCAACAACACATCCAACATACATGGCCTTTGGTTCAACAACACCTCCAACATACATGGCCTTTGGTTCAACAACACATCCAACATACATGACCTTTGGTTCAACAACACATCCAACATACATGGCCTTTGGTTCAACAACACATCCAACATACATGGCCTTTGGTTCAACAACACATCCAACATACATGGCCTTTGGTTCAACAACACCTCCAACATACATGGCCTTTGGTTCAACAACACATCCAACATACATGACCTTTGGTTCAACAACACATCCAACATACATGGCCAATTACAGTAAAAAAGACACAGAAGGTAAAAACAGTAAAATGCCCCGTCCTGTTCTAATCTATACCATCTTCAGCATTTGGCCACATGTTCTCATTCACATCACATCTTATGTCGTCTCTCGCTATGCACCTTGGATAGAAACGCTTGGCCTGCCTTATCCACCCCTGACATTCTTCAGCTGAAATGTCTCTGCAGACGGCATCCATTGCATCCAGAAGGGACATTTGGTCATGTGACCGATGATCATACACTTTCCACCTCCAGGCAGAAAAAAGGTTGCGGAACGGTGAGTGGGGGGGGGGGGGGGGGGGGGGCTGTTCTCCCAGCTGTTCTTTTTCTGCTTCTGGCACCAGTTGTTGGTGGAGATCATCTAAAAACAAAAGAAGGTGCTCAGTGTTGCAGGGTCCAATCTGGCATTTCTGCAGGACCAAACCAGCACTCGAGGTTGAAGCACACATTGTGATATTTGCTCCTCTCTGACCCGGCACGTCAACAGTGGCCCTTTTCTCTATGACGTTTCTTACCCGCCAATGTGCTTTTGCCAGGTTAAACCCTGCCTCGTCTACATACATTATTTCATTATGGGGTCTGATTAGCCTCCACCTCCATGACTCTCTGAAAGAAATCAAACACAGCATGTGTAAATGCTTTTCAGTATGTCCTACTGTATGTACTGTAACCTATGTTTACATGTAGAGTAGCATAGTGTAAAACTCACTATAGAACTAGACATATTGGATAGACATCATACCTGGACGTATTGGTGCCGGAGTTCCTTGACCCGCTCACTGTTCCTTTCAAAAGTGTGTAAAACTGTTTCATTCCAACTCTATGTTTGGTCAGAGTCTGAGCAATGGTAGTCAGGCTGATGCTTTCCACATTTTTAAATACCAGGTTGTACCAAAAAAGTGTTAAACAAATTAAAATATATTTCATATTTGAGATTCTTCAAATAGCCACCCTTTGCCTTGATGACAGGGCAAAGTATTGACAAGTTTTTTTGAATTGTGAAACGAGCTTAAAGTTTTCTTTACTGACCATAATTTTCACTTGTCTGACCACTTGCATGATGACGAGTTTCTCACACAACTGGCCTATCTGGGTGATGTTTTTTCTCACACGGCTGGCCTATCTGGGTGATGTTGTTTCTCACATGACTGGCCTATCTGGGTGATGTTTTTTCTCGACTGAATGATCTGAATCTAGGATTGCAGGGACTCTCCGCAACTATATATTCAATGTGCGGGACAAAATTGAGGCTATGATTAAGGAGTTGGAGCTCTTCTCTGTCTGCATTAATAAGGACAACACACAGGTCTTTCCATCATTGTATGATTCTTTATGCAAATGAACTCAAGCTTACAGACAATGTCAAATGTGATATAGCGAAGCACCTGAGTGAGTTGGGTACGCAATTACACAGGTACTTTCCCGAAACAGATGGCACAAACAACTGAATTCGATATACCTTTCATGCCCTGCCTCCAGTTCACTTACCATATCTGAACAAGAGAGCCTCATCGAAATTGCAACAAGCGGTTCTGTGAAAATATAATTTAATCAGAAGGGAAAGCCAGATTTCTGGATTGGGCTGCGCTCAGAGTATCCTGCCTTGGCAAATCCTGCTGTTAAGACACTGATGCCCTTTGCAACCAGGTACCTATGTGAGAGTGGATTCTCGGCCCTCATGAAAACTAAATACAGGCACAGACTGTGTGTGGAAAATGATTTAGGACTGAGACTCTCTCCAATACAACCCAACATGTTTAGTCATTGCCAATTTTTGATGAACAAATACAGTTTTATATGTAAGATGGTTAAATAAAGAGCACAATTGTTGATTATTATTATATTATTATTTGTGCCCTGGTCCTATAAGAGCTCTTTGTCACTTCCCACGAGCTTTGTGGGAAGTTGTGACAAAAACTCACACTCATTGTTATGTTTAAGAAATGTACCGTATAAGTGTGGCAGGCTTACAATGATGGCAAAAAAACAGCATTTGAGAGTGCGCTGACCCTGGTGCTAGAGGGGGTATGCAGCTGGAGGTTGAATGTTTGAAGGGGTACGGGACTATAAACATTTTGGGAACCACTGCCTTAGGGCATGCTTCCTCACATGACTGGCTGGCTCACGGCATGCTTCCTCACATGACTGGCTGGCTCACGACATGCTTCCTCACACGATTGGCTGGCTCACGGCATGCTTCCTCACATGATTGGCTGGCTCACGGCATGCTTCCTCACACGATTGGCTGGCTCACGGCATGCTTCCTCACACGATTGGCTGGCTCAGGGCATGCTTCCTCACACGATTGGCTGGCTCAGGGCATGCTTCCTCACACGATTGGCTGGCTCAGGGCATGCTTCCTCACACGATTGGCTGGCTCAGGGCATGCTTCCTCACACGATTGGCTGGCTCAGGGCATGCTTCCTCACACGATTGGCTGGCTCACGGTATGCCTCCTCACACGATTGGCTGGCTCAGGGCATGCTTCCTCACACGATTGGCTGGCTCAGGGCATGCTTCCTCACACGATTGGCTGGCTCACGGCATGCTTCCTCACACGATTGGCTGGCTCACGGCATGCCTCCTCACACGATTGGCTGGCTCAGGGCATGCCCCCTCACACGATTGGCTGGCTCACGGCATGCTTCCTCACACGATTGGCTGGCTCAGGGCATGCTTCCTCAAGAGCAGTACAGATTTAGGATCTTAATTTGATGACTATTTTGTATCTGAGAATGTTCCTGCACGGCAGGAAAGGCCAACTTGTAGTGTAGGGTTAGGGTTAGGGTTAGGGTTAACCCTATTTTGTAGCTGAGAATGTTCCTGCACGGCAGGAAAGGCCAACTTGTAGGGTTAGGGTTAGGGTTAGGGTTAGGGTTATGGTTAGGGTTAGGGTTAGGGTTATGGTTAGGGTTAGGAAAGGCCAACTTGTAGTGTATTCAGGGTTTTAAAAAGGTTCTAAAGTTTGGCATTTCCACGTTAAAATGTAAGACTTGATTTGCCCTGATGAAACATGTATTAACGCCTTCATAAAAATACCCATTAATTATAATCCACACAATAATTCACATTTCTTGTTGCTGCAGGATTTGTTTCCTGTTATAGCAAACTGGCTGAAATGAAGATCCTACATCTGCAGTGTCCTGGATGCACACTGACCCCTGCTCTCTCTCCATCCTACAGTCTGAGATAATAGCTACTATTCCACTTGGTCAGGTGGTTAGGTCAGGGTGATCCGTGCTTCTACACCTGCATTGCTTGCTGTTTGGGGTTTTAGGCTGGGTTTCTGTACAGCACTTTGAGATATCAGCTGATGTACGAAGGGCTATATAAATACATTTTATTTGATTTGATTTTGATTTGATCTGGTAGGGTTGACACAGCTAGTTATATAATACATGTGTTTCTTTAACATGCAGAATATGGTGCTCGTTTGTTACTCTCAATGACTAACCAATCATCTTGAGATTGAACTAATAACCAACCTATCAGAAATGGGCTGCTTGAACTAATAACCAACCTATCAGAAATGGGCTGCTTGAACTAATAACCAACCTATCAGATATGGGCTGCTTGAACTAATAACCAACCTATCAGATATGGGCTGCTTGAACTAATAACCAACCTATCAGATATGGGCTGCTTGAACTAATAACCAACCTATCAGATATGGGCTGCTTGAACTAATAACCAACCTATCAGAAATGGGCTGCTTGAACTAATAACCAACCTATCAGAAATGGGCTGCTTGAACTAATAACCAACCTATCAGAAATGGGCTGCTTGAACTAATAACCAACCTATCAGAAATGGGCTGCTTGAACTAATAACCAACCTATCAGAAATGGGCTGCCAATAAAAATAAAAGTTACGTTGTCAAAATACAGAATATCACAGGCACCATAAACTAGAATGAAAGAAAAACAACAGTAGCAAGACCTTGTACGGATGAGGAAATATATTTGATTTGGATAGTATGTTTTGGAAAAAGGGATATAAGGATGAATCTTGTACGAGAGAAAGAAATGAAGAATCCCAGTTGAGAGAGGGTAGAGAGAGAGGGAGAGAGAGATGAGAGAGGGAGAGAGAGATAAATAGAGTTGAAATGAGAGAAAGAGTGAGAGAAAAGAGCAAGAGAGAGAGAGAGGGGGAGAGAGAGGAATCAAGCAGAGTGAGCCTCCATCTGCAGCTTGGCTGGGCTCTGCTCTGGGAGAGAGGGAGGGAGAGAGTCAGTCAGGAGACATGCCTTCTGGCAGGAATCTAGCTGTAGAGCTGTAGAAGAGACAGCTGTGTTTGGTGGAGGTATTTTTAAACGCATCAATGCTGCTCCAATCCCCTCGCCTCGGCCCTCCTATTTATAGCTGGGGCCGGCCATTGTTCTATTTCTGTCACCTGTGGGCCACGCTGTTGTTAATTCACATGCAAATGAAGCTTGCACCCTCTCCGGCTCAAGCATTACTTTCCTGTGAGAGGTTGACGGATAAACAGTGCACGGCTTAGCTCATCTCTGACTAGTACACCCCCCACTGGAAGGTTGAAACACAGGCAGGCTCACTCTCACCGCTCAGACATTACTGAGAGAGGAACAGAGAGGAGAAGACAGACAGACGAGAGAGAGATCAGAGGGAATAAGAGCAGGGTAGTAGCTCGGTGTCACAACAAGAGAAGAGAATCAGACTGCCAGTCATCTTCTAACTCTGTCTGAACAGGGACTTCTTGACTGAAGCTCTGTGTTCTATTGTGCTGTGTAGTCACAGTATATTGGGGAAAGCCTCACAGAGGGAGTGTGTGGTGTGGTTATTGTATTGCGTTTCAGCACAGCAAGAGAGAGAGAGTTTCCTCAGAGGAAAAGGAGGAGAGCTGTTTCTGTGTCTAGTATCCGTACGCCGTCGTGGTCGTTCCCCTGAGTGCACTGCTGTGAGAGGGTTGGCTCTTTAGGGACAGGAAGAGCAGGACTTGCGATGCGACCTGAGCGCTGAGTGGAGTATGCTGCAGACGATTTACGAGAGCGAGTCAAATTTCTCCACCACAACAAACAAGCTCGTTGTCCACCAGCGACTCTTGGACCAGCAGAAGATGCACAACGTGAACTCAGGTGACCAGACCCACCATGCTCTCTCTCTGCTCCTAAAGGGATCTTTCTCTTTTTCCTCTGGATTTTTACAGCACTCTTATCCTCTCTCTCTGTTTCTCTTCATCTGGCGGTCTGCCGCTCTCTCTCTCTTTTTCCTCTGGATTTTTACAGCACTCTTATCCTCTCTCTCTGTTTCTCTTCATCTGGCGGTCTGCCGCTCTCTCTCTCTTTTCTCTCACTCCCTACCTCCCTCTCCCTCGGTTTCATTCTCTCAACTCTCCGGTCTCTCCCAGTCAGTCTCTATCTGTCTGCCTCTGTGAAAGGAGGGCTCCAAACTTCTCAGCACAGCAACGCGTTATGATCAGGCACTGCTTTCTGTATCCAGGTATTTACATGTGTGATACTATACTGCATGGTTTTACAGTGTGCAGTGCTTTTGGATGGGCAGTTCCTCCTTGTATTCATTTACTGTCATTGTTTCTCTGTTTGCTTGAGTCTGAAAGGAGTAAAACAAACATGTTTAAAACGGTCTGTATAGTGAGTGTTAGTAAATACACATAGTTTTATCATTGTGTGGATATGGGACTGAATGTTTTGGTGCATATTAATAGCACTGTGCTTTTTACAGTCATTGTCACCACAATGAAATGGCATGAAAACATGGAAGGGATGTTGTGTTTGGATAGGGAGGCTTCCATGTCAGGCTTCACTTTTTGAGGTATAACAGTAGCAGGAAATGCCATGGTAAAAATACAGACAGTACAAGGCAAAGGGAAATGAACATCAAAAGATAATCTCTGCGTCTCTGTGGATGTTTACCAAACACAATGACATTCTATTCCTGACCTGAGAAATGAATCTCAGGGTTCAAACGAATCTGACATCATTCTGAGTAATGTCGGTTTTTCGGTATTCACTCAATGTGAGTCACTCTGCTATTCTCTGCCTTTTGGACTTGTGGTAGTTCAGAACATTCACTTGGCTGTTGTCATCTAATGGGACCAGCATTGTATTATGGGAAAGCACACACACTACAGTAAATGTCAGGAGTTTTGGTGGGCAGCATTGTTATGACAATACACAGATTGCGTCATGTACTGCGTATTGTGGGCAGAGTTGTATACAGGAAATGAATATTATGGCTATTGATTTCTCAATAACTTGTGAACATCAGAGATAAACGCTTAAATGATTAATTTCACACATCCTCACATTGATCACCAAGGATACCACATGCTCTGTGAACATGACTCTTATAGTGTGTTTCTGTAAACTCAGTGTATTTCTCCTCATTGTACTGTTGTCTGTTGTAGAACTATATTTAACCACCAGTACAATATATTAACTACAGGACAAACACATATCTACTTCATTAACTACAGAACAAACACATATCTACTTCATTAACTACAGAACAAACACATATCTACTTCATTAACTACAGTACCAAAACATATCTACTTCATTAACTACAGGACAAACACATATCTACTTCATTAACTACAGAACAAACACATATCTACTTCATTAACTACAGAACAAACACATATCTACTTCATTAACTACAGAACAAACACATATCTACTTCATTAACTACAGGACAAACACATATCTACTTAATTAACTACAGGACAAACACATATCTACTTCATTAACTACAGAACAAACACATCTCTACTAAATTAACTACAGGACAAACACATATCTACTTCATTAACTACAGAACATACACATATCTACTTCATTAACTACAGAACATACACATATCTACTTCATTAACTACAGAACATACACATATCTACTTCATTAACTACAGTAACATACACATATCTACTTCATTAACTACAGGACAAACACATATCTACTTCATTAACTACAGAACAAACACATATCTACTTCATTAACTACAGAACATACACATATCTACTTCATTAACTACAGAACATACACATATCTACTTAATTAACTACAGAACAAACACATATCTACTTCATTAACTACAGAACAAACACATATCTACTTCATTAACTACAGGACAAACACATATCTACTTCATTAACTACAGAACAAACACATATCTACTTAATTAACTACAGAACAAACACATATCTACTTCATTAACTACAGAACAAACACATATCTACTTAATTAACTACAGGACAAACACATATCTACTTCATTAACTACAGAACAAACACATATCTACATTAACACATACCAACACATCTACTTCATTAACTACAGAACAAACACATATCTACTTAATTAACCACAGAACAAACACATCTCTATTTAATTAACTACAGGACAAACACATTTCTACATTAACCACAGAACTAAAAATCTCTACTTCATTAACTACAGAACAAACACATATCTACTTCATTAACTACAGAACAGCCACGTCTCTACTTCATTAACTACAAACACATCTCTACTTAATTAACTACAGGACAAACACATATCTACTTAATTAACTACAGGACAAACACATATCTACTTCATTAACTACAGAACAAACACATCTCTACTAAATTAACTACAGGACAAACACATTAACTACAGAACAAACACATCTCTACTTCATTAACTACAGGACAAACACATATCTACTTAATTAACTACAGTACCAACACATCTCTACTTCATTAACTACAGAACAAACACATCTCTACTTAATTAACTACAGTACCAACACATCTCTACTTCATTAACTACAGAACAAACACATCTCTACTTAATTAACTACAGGACACACACATATCTACTTCATTAACTACAGAACAAACACATATCTACTTAATTAACTACAGTACCAACACATCTCTACTTCATTAACTACAGAACAAACACATATCTACTTAATTAACCACAGAACAAACACATCTCTATTTAATTAACTACAGGACAAACACATTTCTACTTCATTAACCACAGAACTAAAAATCTCTACTTCATTAACTACAGAACTAACACATCTCTACTCATTAACTACATACTGCATTGTTATTCTATTCTGCTCTGTTCGATTATATTCTATTATAGTATGTCTCTATTCTGTCCTATTTTATTCTGCTCTGTTCTATTATATTCTATCCTATTCTATCCTGCTCTGTTCTATTATGTCTCTTTTCTGTCCTATTCTATTCTGCTCTGTTCTATTCTATTCTGTCCTATTCTATTCGGCTCTGTTCTGCTCTATTCTATTCTGTCCTATTCTGTTCTATTCTATTCTGTCCTATTCTGTTCTATTCTATTCTGTCCTATTCTATTCGGCTCTGTTCTGCTCTATTCTATTCTGTCCTATTCTGTTCTATTCTATTCTGTCCTATTCTGTTCTGCTTTGTTCTATTATGTTCTAATCTGTCCTATTCTATTCTGCTCTGTTCGATTATGTTCTATTCTGTCATATTCTATGATATTCTACTCTGTTCTATTATATTATATTCTGTCCTATTCTGTTCTGTTCTGCTCTGTTCAATTATGTTGTATTCTATTCTTCTCTGTTCTATTTCTCTGTTCTATTCTGCTCTGTTCTATTCTGCTCTGTTCTATTCTGCTCTGTTCTATTCTGCTCTGTTTTATTCTGCTCTGTTCTATTCTGCTCTGTTCTATTCTGCTCTGTTCTATTCTGCTCTGTTCTATTCTGCTCTGTTTTATTCTGCTCTGTTCTATTCTGCTCTGTTCTATTCTGTTGTTCTTTTCTGGTCTGTTCTATTCTGCTCTGTTCTATTCTGCTCTGTTCTATTCTGCTCTGTTCTATTCTGCTCTGTTTTATTCTATTCTGTTGTATTGTATCCTGTAGACAAGCTGAAAGGTAGTACAGTACATGATCCATGGTAGTCAGCAGAACAAGAAGAGCAGAACAAGTGTGAATAAGGCTCTAGCATGACACATTCTATCTCCTCTGCTCTGTCAATAGAACACCAGGTCAATCCCAACATCCATTGCTGCTTTTCTCTCTCCTTCAAGCCAAGCATTTCATCTCTTCTTGTTCTTCTTGTTCTTGTTCTTCTTCTCACAGAACATTATCTGCCAAACAACAAGATATTTTAAGTGCCTGAAATTCAGGCTTCTTGCTTATTCTGTGGGTCAGCTATTCTTAGGTGTGTTATTTTGGGCTTATGGCATTAGCCAGCTAAGATTAGGCGCCTTGCTGTCTTTATCACTCCATCTCAGCAGCCAGCAGCACACCCCTGATATAACAGTGCTTTTGGAAGGAGAGATATACTTCATTTATCATTCATCTATTAAGTGTGTGTGTGTGTGTGTGTGTGTGTGTGTGTGTGTGTGTGTGTGTGTGTGTGTGTGTGTGTGTGTGTGTGTGTGTGTGTGTGTGTGTGTGTGTGTGTGTGTGTGTGTGTGTGTGTGTGTGTGTGTGTGTGTGTGTGTGTGTGTGTGTGTGCCTGTCTCTTATTCTGGTTTCACTTGTTGACGATTATATTTTCGGTTCTAAAAATAGCCTTGTCACATGCCTTTTATGACGGCTGCATGGGAGGCAGGGAGGCACCACAGTGACTGCTGCACAGCACACAGGTCTGTTCTGTTGGACTAAGACCATGGAGACAGGGTAAACAGTGTAGACAGGGTAAACAGGTTAAACAGGGTAGACAGGGTAAACAGGTTAAACAGGGTAAACAGTGCAGACAGGGTAAACGGGTTAAACAGGGTAGACAGGGTAAACAGGGTAGACAGGGTAAACAGGGTAGACAGGATCGACAGTGTAGACAGGGTAAACAGGTTAAACAGGGTAGACAGGGGGTTAAACAGGGTAGACAGGGTAAATCAGGGTAGACAGGGTAAACAGGGTAGACAGACAGGGTAAACAGGGTAAACAGGGTAAACAGGGTAGACAGGGTAAACAGGGTAGACAGGGTAAACAGGGTAGACAGGGTAGACAGGGTAGACAGGGTAAACAGGGTAGACAGGGTAAACAGGGTAGACAGGATCGACAGGGTAAACAGGGCAGACAGGGTAAACGGGTTAAACAGGGTAGACAGGGTAAACAGGGTAGACAGGGTAAACAGGGCAGACAGGATCGACAGGGTAGACAGGGTAAACATAAGTTGTTAGGAATTTGACCTAGTGAAGCTCACATACAGAAAGATACACATACATTCATTCCCTGACAGTACACATGTTAGACATAACATCTGAAACCATCTAAAATGGTGTGTTATGAGTGGGTTTATAATCACATTCAGTGGTGATGAAGCTGTCCTTGCCACTATCTGGAGAACCAACATTCATAAAGGTTTCTGTCCACAGAGCTCTTCATGAATTCACACTTCACTTAATAACACTCTCATCTCTCCGGCTTTCATGTTGAAGAAGCTCAATGAATTCAGAGGGAGGAAGACAACATGTCTTTGTGATTTTAATGAGATGAGCCATGTAGCAGTGACATCAACATGTTCTAACGTGACCAAAACAAAGTGCTCAGACACAAAGGCTTTTTGAAAAAGAGAAAATGACTAATTAGTTAACTGAATGTAATGTCAGGAAGTGGGATTGTTGAGAATAATAAAACACACAACAACACTGTGTTTATAATGCGCTCTAATATGACCATGGCCTCTCCTTTGTCTGCTGCTCTCTCTACCGTTATATTCATTTCAATCATCTGCTGCTTAACAAAGACTGTCATTGGTGAATTAGATTTGTATATTGCATTACAGTTACTCTGTACCCCTTCTGCATTACAAATATGTAACAAGATGTTCCTCTTGAGCTGTTAAACAATAGTTGAACGTTCCAAATATACGGTTTGAAAATGAATAATACCAAGACTACAATAAGCATAGTCTTGGTATCAAGCAATTATTTCTTCACTCTAATAATTTGATACAAATTTGATGAAATTTAGAGGAACATAATATCAGAGGAGCAGCTGTTGTTGCGTAATTTCTAATACACAACGGCCTATCAGAGTGTCTGTACGGCCTATCAGAGTGTCTGTACGGCCTATCAGAGTGTCTGTACGGCCTATCAGAGTGTCTGTACGGCCTATCAGAGTGTCTGTACGGCCTATCAGAGTGTCTGTACGGCCAATCAGAGTGTCTGTACGGCCTATCAGAGTGTCTGTACGGCCTATCAGGGTGTCTGTACGGCCTATCAGAGTGTCTGTACGGCCTATCAGAGTGTCTGTACGGCCTATCAGAGTGTCTGTACGGCCTATCAGAGTGTCTGTACGGCCTATCAGAGTGTCTGTACGGCCTATCAGAGTGTCTGTACGGCCTATCAGAGTGTCTGTACGGCCTATCAGAGTGTCTGTACGGCCTATCAGAGTGTCTGTACGGCCAATCAGAGTGTCTGTACGGCCTATCAGAGTGTCTGTACGGCCTATCAGAGTGTCTGTACGGCCTATCAGAGTGTCTGTACGGCCTATCAGAGTGTCTATACGGCCAATCAGAGTGTCTGTACGGCCAATCAGAGTGTCTGTACGGCCAATCAGAGTGTCTGTACGGCCTATCAGAGTGTCTGTACGGCCTATCAGAGTGTCTGTACGGCCTATCAGAGTGTCTGTACGGCCTATCAGAGTGTCTATACGGCCAATCAGAGTGTCTGTACGGCCAATCAGAGTGTCTGTACGGCCAATCAGAGTGTCTGTACGGCCTATCAGAGTTATCTATACGGCCTATCAGAGTGTCTGTATGGTGTGAAGCTCTGTTGAGTTGCTCTGAATGTGCTGGGCCCACATCCGTCCATCACTGGGCTGATGCTTGGACCTGTACAAGGAAAAAGACAGGCTTCGCATGGCATCCTGGGAAGGTAGTAAAGTGCTATACAAATGGGAAACGTACAGTTCTCTCTCTGTCTGCCACCCTTATGTACATTACCTTGATTGTGTTGCTATGTTACTGTACAGAACAGAACGGTAGTGATTTTGGGAGGTGACAGAGTCCTATAGACTGTATAAAGCAGTGCCCCATGGTTGGACAGTGTACAGAACAGAACGGTAGTGATTTTGGGAGGTGACAGAGTCCTATAGACTGTATAAAGCAGTGCCCCATGGTTGGACAGTGTACAGAACAGAACGGTAGTGATTTCCCATGGTTGGACAGTGTACAGAACAGAACGGTAGTGATTTTGGGAGGTGACAGAGTCCTATAGACTGTATAAAGCAGTGCCCCATGGTTGGACAGTGTACAGAACAGAACGGTAGTGATTCTGGGAGGTGACAGAGTCCTATAGACTGTATAAAGCAGTGCCCCATGGTTGGACAGTGTACAGAACAGAACGGTAGTGATTTTGGGAGGTGACAGAGTCCTATAGACTGTATAAAGCAGTGCCCCATGGTTGGACAGTGTACAGAACAGAACGGTAGTGATTTTGGGAGGTGACAGAGTCCTATAGACTGTATAAAGCAGTGCCCCATGGTTGGACAGTGTACAGAACAGAACGGTAGTGATTTTGGGAGGTGACAGAGTCCTATAGACTGTATAAAGCAGTGCCCCATGGTTGGACAGTGTACAGAACAGAACGGTAGTGATTTTGGGAGGTGACAGAGTCCTATAGACTGTATAAAGCAGTGCCCCATGGTTGGACAGTGTACAGAACAGAACGGTAGTGATTCTGGGAGGTGACAGAGTCCTATAGACTGTATAAAGCAGTGCCCCATGGTTGGACAGTGTACAGAACAGAACGGTAGTGATTTTGGGAGGTGACAGAGTCCTATAGACTGTATAAAGCAGTGCCCCATGGTTGGACAGTGTACAGAACAGAACGGTAGTGATTTTGGGAGGTGACAGAGTCCTATAGACTGTATAAAGCAGTGCCCCATGGTTGGACAGTGTACAGAACAGAACGGTAGTGATTTTGGGAGGTGACAGAGTCCTATAGACTGTATAAAGCAGTGCCCCATGGTTGGACAGTGTACAGAACAGAACGGTAGTGATTCTGGGAGGTGACAGAGTCCTATAGACTGTATAAAGCAGTGCCCCATGGTTGGACAGTGTACAGAACAGAACGGTAGTGATTTTGGGAGGTGACAGAGTCCTATAGACTGTATAAAGCAGTGCCCCATGGTTGGACAGTGTACAGAACAGAACGGTAGTGATTTTGGGAGGTGACAGAGTCCTATAGACTGTATAAAGCAGTGCCCCATGGTTGGACAGTGTACAGAACAGAACGGTAGTGATTCTGGGAGGTGACAGAGTCCTATAGACTGTATAAAGCAGTGCCCCATGGTTGGACAGTGTACAGAACAGAACGGTAGTGATTTTGGGAGGTGACAGAGTCCTATAGACTGTATAAAGCAGTGCCCCATGGTTGGACAGTGTACAGAACAGAACGGTAGTGATTTTGGGAGGTGACAGAGTCCTATAGACTGTATAAAGCAGTGCCCCATGGTTGGACAGTGTACAGAACAGAACGGTAGTGATTCTGGGAGGTGACAGAGTCCTATAGACTGTATAAAGCAGTGCCCCATGGTTGGACAGTGTACAGAACAGAACGGTAGTGATTTTGGGAGGTGACAGAGTCCTATAGACTGTATAAAGCAGTGCCCCATGGTTGGACAGTGTACAGAACAGAACGGTAGTGATTCTGGGAGGTGACAGAGTCCTATAGACTGTATAAAGCAGTGCCCCATGGTTGGACAGTGTACAGAACAGAACGGTAGTGATTTTGGGAGGTGACAGAGTCCTATAGACTGTATAAAGCAGTGCCCCATGGTTGGACAGTGTACAGAACAGAACGGTAGTGATTCTGGGAGGTGACAGAGTCCTATAGACTGTATAAAGCAGTGCCCCATGGTTGGACAGTGTACAGAACAGAACGGTAGTGATTTTGGGAGGTGACAGAGTCCTATAGACTGTATAAAGCAGTGCCCCATGGTTGGACAGTGTACAGAACAGAACGGTAGTGATTTTGGGAGGTGACAGAGTCCTATAGACTGTATAAAGCAGTGCCCCATGGTTGGACAGTGTACAGAACAGAACGGTAGTGATTTTGGGAGGTGACAGAGTCCTATAGACTGTATAAAGCAGTGCCCCATGGTTGGACAGTGTACAGAACAGAACGGTAGTGATTTTGGGAGGTGACAGAGTCCTATAGACTGTATAAAGCAGTGCCCCATGGTTGGACAGTGTACAGAACAGAACGGTAGTGATTTTGGGAGGTGACAGAGTCCTATAGACTGTATAAAGCAGTGCCCCATGGTTGGACAGTGTACAGAACAGAACGGTAGTGATTTTGGGAGGTGACAGAGTCCTATAGACTGTATAAAGCAGTGCCCCATGGTTGGACAGTGTACAGAACAGAACGGTAGTGATTTTGGGAGGTGACAGAGTCCTATAGACTGTATAAAGCAGTGCCCCATGGTTGGACAGTGTACAGAACAGAACGGTAGTGATTTTGGGAGGTGACAGAGTCCTATAGACTGTATAAAGCAGTGCCCCATGGTTGGACAGTGTACAGAACAGAACGGTAGTGATTCTGGGAGGTGACAGAGTCCTATAGACTGTATAAAGCAGTGCCCCATGGTTGGACAGTGTACAGAACAGAACGGTAGTGATTTTGGGAGGTGACAGAGTCCTATAGACTGTATAAAGCAGTGCCCCATGGTTGGACAGTGTACAGAACAGAACGGTAGTGATTTTGGGAGGTGACAGAGTCCTATAGACTGTATAAAGCAGTGCCCCATGGTTGGACAGTGTACAGAACAGAACGGTAGTGATTTTGGGAGGTGACAGAGTCCTATAGACTGTATAAAGCAGTGCCCCATGGTTGGACAGTGTACAGAACAGAACGGTAGTGATTTTGGGAGGTGACAGAGTCCTATAGACTGTATAAAGCAGTGCCCCATGGTTGGACAGTGTACAGAACAGAACGGTAGTGATTTTGGGAGGTGACAGAGTCCTATAGACTGTATAAAGCAGTGCCCCATGGTTGGACAGTGTACAGAACAGAACGGTAGTGATTTTGGGAGGTGACAGAGTCCTATAGACTGTATAAAGCAGTGCCCCATGGTTGGACAGTGTACAGAACAGAACGGTAGTGATTTTGGGAGGTGACAGAGTCCTATAGACTGTATAAAGCAGTGCCCCATGGTTGGACAGTGTACAGAACAGAACGGTAGTGATTTTGGGAGGTGACAGAGTCCTATAGACTGTATAAAGCAGTGCCCCATGGTTGGACAGTGTACAGAACAGAACGGTAGTGATTCTGGGAGGTGACAGAGTCCTATAGACTGTATAAAGCAGTGCCCCATGGTTGGACAGTGTACAGAACAGAACGGTAGTGATTTTGGGAGGTGACAGAGTCCTATAGACTGTATAAAGCAGTGCCCCATGGTTGGACAGTGTACAGAACAGAACGGTAGTGATTTTGGGAGGTGACAGAGTCCTATAGACTGTATAAAGCAGTGCCCCATGGTTGGACAGTGTACAGAACAGAACGGTAGTGATTTTGGGAGGTGACAGAGTCCTATAGACTGTATAAAGCAGTGCCCCATGGTTGGACAGTGTACAGAACAGAACGGTAGTGATTCTGGGAGGTGACAGAGTCCTATAGACTGTATAAAGCAGTGCCCCATGGTTGGACAGTGTACAGAACAGAACGGTAGTGATTTTGGGAGGTGACAGAGTCCTATAGACTGTATAAAGCAGTGCCCCATGGTTGGACAGTGTACAGAACAGAACGGTAGTGATTTTGGGAGGTGACAGAGTCCTATAGACTGTATAAAGCAGTGCCCCATGGTTGGACAGTGTACAGAACAGAACGGTAGTGATTTTGGGAGGTGACAGAGTCCTATAGACTGTATAAAGCAGTGCCCCATGGTTGGACAGTGTACAGAACAGAACGGTAGTGATTTTGGGAGGTGACAGAGTCCTATAGACTGTATAAAGCAGTGCCCCATGGTTGGACAGTGTACAGAACAGAACGGTAGTGATTCTGGGAGGTGACAGAGTCCTATAGACTGTATAAAGCAGTGCCCCATGGTTGGACAGTGTACAGAACAGAACGGTAGTGATTTTGGGAGGTGACAGAGTCCTATAGACTGTATAAAGCAGTGCCCCATGGTTGGACAGTGTACAGAACAGAACGGTAGTGATTTTGGGAGGTGACAGAGTCCTATAGACTGTATAAAGCAGTGCCCCATGGTTGGACAGTGTACAGAACAGAACGGTAGTGATTTTGGGAGGTGACAGAGTCCTATAGACTGTATAAAGCAGTGCCCCATGGTTGGACAGTGTACAGAACAGAACGGTAGTGATTTTGGGAGGTGACAGAGTCCTATAGACTGTATAAAGCAGTGCCCCATGGTTGGACAGTGTACAGAACAGAACGGTAGTGATTTTGGGAGGTGACAGAGTCCTATAGACTGTATAAAGCAGTGCCCCATGGTTGGACAGTGTACAGAACAGAACGGTAGTGATTCTGGGAGGTGACAGAGTCCTATAGACTGTATAAAGCAGTGCCCCATGGTTGGACAGTGTACAGAACAGAACGGTAGTGATTCTGGGAGGTGACAGAGTCCTATAGACTGTATAAAGCAGTGCCCCATGGTTGGACAGTGTACAGAACAGAACGGTAGTGATTCTGGGAGGTGACAGAGTCCTATAGACTGTATAAAGCAGTGCCCCATGGTTGGACAGTGTACAGAACAGAACGGTAGTGATTCTGGGAGGTGACAGAGTCCTATAGACTGTATAAAGCAGTGCCCCATGGTTGGACAGTGTACAGAACAGAACGGTAGTGATTCTGGGAGGTGACAGAGTCCTATAGACTGTATAAAGCAGTGCCCCATGGTTGGACAGTGTACAGAACAGAACGGTAGTGATTCTGGGAGGTGACAGAGTCCTATAGACTGTATAAAGCAGTGCCCCATGGTTGGACAGTGTACAGAACAGAACGGTAGTGATTCTGGGAGGTGACAGAGTCCTATAGACTGTATAAAGCAGTGCCCCATGGTTGGACAGTTTCATTACATTAAAGGCTATTTCTGGATTTTCACCAGTCAGATGAACTTGTGGATATCGTTTTTATTAGTGCAATTGTTAACTAGCATGCTTGCAGATAACCATAGACTTCCAGTCATTATGCTAACGCTAGTTAGCATTGGCTGATGAGACTACCTCTAACTTCCTTCATACTGGACACGGAGACACACCACAGAGTTCATCTGATTCTTGGGAAGTAGATAAAGGGCCTCATTGCCAAAATCCCCAAGTATCCCTTCAAGGACATACACATTAAACTCTATGGTGAATGACCAGGGTTTGAGTGGTTCGGTTTGTGGCTCGGCAGCGGCTCGGCAGCGGCTCGGCTCCTTTTGTTAGCGTTAGATGATAGCCTGCAAGCCACAGCTCTGTTTGAGCTGCGAAGACGAGCCTGACCGCCTGGGACTTAAAAATAAAGCTCTGTTTCCTGCTTTAGACGTGCCAGCTGCCCAAAAATAACAAGGCACTTAATGAGAGATCCAGCACCACATAGCAGACCCAAGCATCAGGCTATTCCTGCCCTGAAACATCTTCTGCATCTCCCAGTTTCTATTTATACAAGGCCAGTTAGAAAGAGCTCTGAGAGCTTGGTTGAATGTCACAATGTTTTTGGAAAGCAGGAAAAAGTATTGTTTGGGATTGTTGGATTGACTCTATTGCACTGTATTTATAATTAAGTGTCAGTTGTTGTGATCTAATTTTTTGTTTGTTGATGTCTTTTCACTTATATTCAGATCATTTTCGATTGTTGGATTGTAAGTGTTATATTATTATTATCATTATTGTCTTGTTGTTTGTTGCTGTCTTTTAACGAATGTGTCTGTAAGTTTCAAAACAGATGTAGAATCTTATTTGATCGCTCTTTTGTTGCTGAGAATTCTTATTTGCCACAGGAAATGCAGATGAGCTTCCTAATTTACATAAATTCACTGAAAACTCTCATTATCACACTGTTATATTAAGATTATTGCACTTTTTATAGTCTTCACAGAGATCTATAATATTATTATGGTTTTCACAGAGATCTATAATATTATTATAGTCTTCACAGAGATCTATAATATTATTATAGTCTTCACAGAGATCTATAATATTATTATGGTCTATACAGAGATCTATAATATTATTATGGTCTATACAGAGATCTATAATATTATTATAGTCTTCACAGAGATCTATAATATTATTATGGTTTTCACAGAGCTCTATAATATTATTATGGTCTATACAGAGATCTATAATATTATTATGGTCTTCACAGAGATCTATAATATTATTATGGTCTTCACAGAGATCTATAATATTATTATGGTTTTCACAGAGCTCTATAATATTATTATGGTCTATACAGAGATTTATAATATTATTATGGTTTTCACAGAGCTCTATAATATTATTATGGTCAATACAGAGATCTATAATATTATTATGGTTTTCACAGAGCTCTATAATATTATGATGGTTTTCACAGAGCTCTATAATATTATTATGGTTTTCAAAGAGCTCTATAATTTTATTATAGTCTTCACAGAGATCTATAATATTATTATGCTCTATACAGAGCTCTATAATATTATTATGGTTTTCACAGAGCTCTATAATTTTATTATAGTCTTCACAGAGATCTATAATATTATGATGGTCTATACAGAGCTCTATAATATTATTATGGTCTATACAGAGCTCTATAATATTATTATGGTTTTCACAGAGCCTTATAATATTATTATGGTTTTCACAGAGATCTATAATATTATTATGGTTTTCACAGAGATCTATAATATTATTATGGCTTTCACAGAGCTCTATAATATTATTATGGTCTATACAGAGCTCTATAATAATATTATGGTCTATACAGAGATCTATAATAATATTATGGTCTTCACGGAGATCTATAATATTATTATGGTCTATACAGAGATCTATAATATTATTATGGTCTATACAGAGCTCTATAATATTATTATGGTCTATACAGAGCTCTATAATATTATTATGGTTTTCAAAGAGCTCTATAATAATATTATGGTTTTCACAGAGCTCTATAATATTATTATGGTCTATACAGAGATCTATAATATTATTATGGTTTTCAAAGAGCTCTATAATAATATTATGGTCTTCACAGAGATCTATAATAATATTATGGTCTTCACAAAGTGTTGCTATGAGTAAGCAGTCAAGCAGTCAAAGTACCATCAGAAAGATGAATAACCCAATACTTCTTAATTAACCTAGTGGTGATATGTCTACTTAGTGTCATAGTGTCGGCCACAGTCTCATCGCCATTCAGAATGATACATTAAACACTATGGGCCAGTTTCTCGGACACTGATTAATTAAGACAATACTATATATATAAAGGTATGTGGACACCCCTTCAAATTAGTGGATTCGGCTATTTCAGCCACATCTGTTGCTGACAGCACACAGCCATGCGCACAGTCATATGATGCCACCTTTCCAACAAGTCAATTCGTCAAATGTATGCCCTGCTAGAGATGCCCCATTCAACTGTAAGTGCTGTTATTGTGAAGTGAAACGTCTAGGAGCAACAACGGCTCAGCCACAAAGTGGTAGGCCACACAAGTTCACAGAAAGAGACCTCCGAGTGCTGAAGCGCACAAAAATTGTCTGTCCTCGGTTGCAACACTCACCACCCAGTTCCAAACTGCCTCTCGAAGAAAACGTCAGCACAAGAACTGTTCGTCAGCAGCTTCACTAAATGGGTTTCCATAGCCGAGCAGTGGCACACAAGCCTAAAATCAACATGCGCAATGCCAAGCGCTGGCTGGAGTGGTGTAAAGCTCGCCACCATTGGACTCTGGAGCAGTGGAAATGTGTTTCTGGAGTGATGAATCACGCTTCACCATCTGGCGTTTGGCGGATGCCAGAAGAACACTACCTGCCCCAATGCATAGTACAGACTGTAAAGTTTGGAGGAGGAAGAATAATGGTCTGATGCTGATATTTCATGGTTTGGGCTTGGCCCCTTAGTTCCAGTGAAGGGAAAACTTTGTGGCAACAGTTTGGGGAAGGCCCTTTCCTGTTCCAGTGTGGGAGAACTTTGTGGCAACAGTTTGGGGAAGGCCCTTTCCTGTTCCAGTGGGAGAACTTCGTGGCAACAGTTTGGGGAAGGCCCTTTCCTGTTCCAGTTGGGAGAACTTTGTGGCAACAGTTTGGGGAAGGTCCTTTCCTGTTTTGGGGAAGGCAACAGTTTGGGGAAGGTCCTTTCCTGTTCCAGTGTGGGAGAACTTCGTGGCAACAGTTTGGGGAAGGCCCTTTCCTGTTCCAGGTCTGCAACAGTTTGGGGAACAGAAGCCAGGTCTGCACAGAGCCCTCACTTCAGCCACATCCAACACCTTTGGGATGAATTGGAACGTTGACTGTGAGCCAGGCCTAATCGCCCAACATCAGCGCCCGACCTCACTAATGCTCTTGTGGCTGAATGGAAGCAAGTTCCCACAGCAACGTTCCAACATCTAGTAGAAAGCCTTCCCAGAAGAGTGGAGGCTGTTATAGAAGCAAAGGGGGGGGACCATCTCCATATTAATGACCATGATTTTGGAATGAGATGTCTGACGAGCAGGTGTCCACATACCTTTGGTCATATAGAGTCTGTCACTTTTTTATTGAATGTTTTTATTGAACCTTTATTTAACTCGGTCAGTCAGTTAAGAACAAATTCCTGTTTTACAATAACGGCCTCGGCCAAACCCTCCCCTGACCCGGACGACGCTGGGTCCATTGTGTGCCGCCCTGTGATTCAATGATGAGTCTCCATTAAGCATGCTTTTTAGTCCAGGACGAGGCTTCATCTGTGTCTGGGAAACTGGCCCTATAGCCTATCCATTGACTGCAAATGAAGCAGGACACCACCTATGGTATGTAGCTGTAGGATCTAACATGGACACTGTCTTCTAGCCTATTGTCATTATTATTATTATTATTATTAGACAAATAGATGATGGGAAGAGATCCAAGAACACATATCTCACATCACAGACGTCACAACATGTAACACTCTCACCAGTCCAGACGACTTGTCTCTATTCTCTCTCTCTCTCTGCTGTGTGGTGGGTGAAACCTGCTAGTGTGACTCCTCAAGGTAAAAACAGACACGGACTGTGTCCCACATGGCACCCTATTCCCTATGGGCTCTGGTCAAAAGTAGTGCACCATATAGGAAATGGGGTGCCAATTGGGAAGCAAACACCTGCCATTGCCATGCCAACATCTCAAATGAAGGCTGTGATCGTCACTCTAACCGCCATGGGGGCTAACGAGAGACAGATCTGTTATAGAAATAAACACGTTGGGGACAGGCGGTCACGGAGCTGTGTGGTGGTAGTGTTGGCCCATGGTGTCAGAGAGGAGGCTAGTGCAGTGGGAGTGCAGCCACTGGTTATGAGTCACCCTATCCCCTGTTGGCAGGGCCCTCGGAGGGGAAGAATTTGGGCATGGGGCAGGGTGCTGCTTGTCTCTCCCTGGTGCTAAAAACAAATTGGACCTGTCATTCATAAATCTCCTTTACCCGCCAGTCCCTGCCGTTGGCGCTTAGTGATACCTCTCCACCAATGAGGAGGCCCCATCACTTCTTTCGCTCAAGGAAAACTGCAGGTGAATTAATATCTATTAGTAACAGTTTATTGTATCTTCTTCAAAAAGCCAAAGAGGTTGATTCAGTGCTCCTTCAGGGCGTTTAGCTTAAAAACAAAACTCTGTGTTAAATTAAGCAGACAGCCTGACATCCGTGACAGTCTTTCACACATTGTCTATATTAAGACCCAGGCAGCTCAGAAAGTCTATATTTAGCCGTAGTTACTGCTGCTTCCGTGTTCTCCTCCTGGTATTTGCAGTGCATCAACAGCAGATTTCAGTTTCACGTATAACATTTGACATAGTCATTTCTGAATCCTAAACTTAGCCGTAGGCAGCCACAGATATAACCAGATAGACATGGGTCTATTTTAATGTCGGTATATGATGCTGGTTAATTCAAAACAGACATGATGATAATATCTGGGGCAAAGATCTGCCTTCTTTACTATGGGTTCTGTTTAACAGGGTGCTGTGTCTCTATACAGTCTGCACTTCACCTGAACAACAGATGGCTTATGTTGATAAGAAGTGTAAGGACTAGTTTGAAAAAAATATTTCAACTTATAAAATTGTTTTCCCGCCGACTTAAAATGTTGCATCTTACAATGTAACTGTACCTTTGGTCATGTTAACTTTCGAAATGGACGTTACTTAAAGTCTGAAGGTGGCTGGGGTCACTTACCTTTCTGGAACAACTACCATTGTTTAAATGGAAGAATCTGCAGTGGAGAGTAAACCTCGCATCCTCATTCCCTATTCCCTATGCACAGTTGAAGTCTGAAGTTTACATCCTCATTCCCTATTCCCTATGCACAGTTGAAGTCTGAAGTTTACATCCTCATTCCCTATTCCCTATGCACAGTTGAAGTCTGAAGTTTACATCCTCATTCCCTATTCCCTATGCACAGTTGAAGTCTGAAGTTTACATCCTCATTCCCTATTCCCTATGCACAGTTGAAGTCTGAAGTTTACATCCTCATTCCCTATTCCCTATGCACAGTTGAAGTCTGAAGTTTACATCCTCATTCCCTATTCCCTATGCACAGTTGAAGTCTGAAGTTTACATCCTCATTCCCTATTCCCTATGCACAGTTGAAGTCTGAAGTTTACATCCTCATTCCCTATTCCCTATGCACAGTTGAAGTCTGAAGTTTACATCCTCATTCCCTATTCCCTATGCACAGTTGAAGTCTGAAGTTTACATCCTCATTCCCTATTCCCTATGCACAGTTGAAGTCTGAAGTTTACATCCTCATTCCCTATTCCCTATGCACAGTTGAAGTCTGAAGTTTACATCCTCATTCCCTATTCCCTATGCACAGTTGAAGTCTGAAGTTTACATCCTCATTCCCTATTCCCTATGCACAGTTGAAGTCTGAAGTTTACATCCTCATTCCCTATTCCCTATGCACAGTTGAAGTCTGAAGTTTACATCCTCATTCCCTATTCCCTATGCACAGTTGAAGTCTGAAGTTTACATCCTCATTCCCTATTCCCTATGCACAGTTGAAGTCTGAAGTTTACATCCTCATTCCCTATTCCCTATGCACAGTTGAAGTCTGAAGTTTACATCCTCATTCCCTATTCCATATGCACAGTTGAAGTCTGAAGTTTACATCCTCATTCCCTATTCCCTATGCACAGTTGAAGTCTGAAGTTTACATCCTCATTCCCTATTCCCTATGCACAGTTGAAGTCTGAAGTTTACATCCTCATTCCCTATTCCCTATGCACAGTTGAAGTCTGAAGTTTACATCCTCATTCCCTATTCCCTATGCACAGTTGAAGTCTGAAGTTTACATCCTCATTCCCTATTCCCTATGCACAGTTGAAGTCTGAAGTTTACATCCTCATTCCCTATTCCCTATGCACAGTTGAAGTCTGAAGTTTACATCCTCATTCCCTATTCCCTATGCACAGTTGAAGTCGGAATACATTTAAACACAGTTTTTCTTAATTCCTGACATTTAATCCTAGTAGAACGTCCCTGTCTTAGGTCAGTTAGGATCACCACTTTATTTTAAGAATGTGAAATATCAGAATAATAGTAGAGAGAATTATTTATTTCAGCTTTTATTTCTTTCATTACATTCCCAGTGGGTCAGAAGTTTACATACACTCAATTAGTATTTGGTAGCATTGCCTTTAAATTGTTTAACTTGGGTCAAACGTTTTGGGTAGCCTTCCACGAGCTTCCCATAATAAGTTGCGTCAATTTTAGCCCATTCCTCCTGACAGAGCTGGTGTAACTGAGTCAGGCCTCCGTGCTCGCACACGCTTTTTCAGTTCTGCCCACAAATTTTCTATAGGATTGAGGTCAGGGCTTTGTGATGGCCACTCCAATACCTTGATTTTGTTGTCCTTAAGTCATTTTGCCACAACTTTGCAAGTATGCTTCGGGTCATTGTCCATTTGGAAGACCCATTTGCAAACAAGCGTTAACTTCCTGACTGATGTCTTGAGATGTTGCTTCAATATATCCACCTAATTTTCCTACGTCATGATGCCATCTATTTTGTGAAGTTCACCTGTCCCTCCTGCAGAAAAGCAACCCCACAACATGATGCTGCCACCCCCGTGCTTCACGGTTGGGATGGTGTTCTTCGGCTTGCAAGTCTCCCCTTTTTTCCTCCAAACATAACGATGGTCATTATGTCCAAACAGTTCTATATTTGTTTCATCAGACTAGAGGACATTTCTCCAAAAAGTACGATCTTTGTCCCCATGTGCAGTTGCAAACCGTAGTCTGAAATTTGTGGAGATGTTGAAAAACGAGTTTTAATGATTCCAACCTAAGTGTATGTAAACTTCCGACTTCAACTGTATTTATAGTGCCCTACTTTTGAACAGGGTCGATATGTCTCTGGTCAAAAGTAGTGCACTAAATAGGAAATAAGGTCAAAGGTGTCCTTTTTCCTCACCTTTTAGAGCTTGGACCCTTACGAAAAAACACACATGAATTTCACTTGTGAACACGTGAAGTGTTCCAAAAACACATGTTGTCATGTGATCACTTGTGATCTTATGTGAAGTTAATGTAATAATGTGAAAACATGTAAAGCAACATGTGATAACCATTTCCTTTCATGTGATAACCATTTCCTTTCTGTAAGGGGAGGAGTCACATCGCTGTGTTGTGCTCTATGATTCTGCTGGAACCTCGATAGGTTGGGAGCCACAATGCTGTGCTGATTGATTCTGATTGAGTCACAGAGCTGTGCTGTATGATTCTGATGGAGTCACAGAGCTGTGCTGTATAATTCTGATGGAGTCACAGAGCTGTGCTGTATGATTCTGATTGAGTCACAGAGCTGTGCTGTATGATTCTGATGAGTCACAGAGCTGTGCTGTATGATTCTGATGGAGTCACAGAGCTGTGCTGTATGATTCTGATGAGTCACAGAGCTGTGCTGTATGATTCTGATGAGTCACAGAGCTGTGCTGTATGATTCTGATGGAGTCACAGAGCTGTGCTGTATGATTCTGATGGAGTCACAGAGCTGTGCTGTATGATTCTGATGGAGTCACAGAGCTGTGCTGTATGATTCTGATGGAGTCACAGAGCTGTGCTGTATGATTCTGATGGAGTCACAGAGCTGTGCTGTATGATTCTGATGGAGTCACAGAGCTGTGCTGTATGATTCTGATGGAGCCTCAGCTGGATTCTCCAGATCAAAGTGGAGCGTCTTAATACCCGTCACAGTGAGGGTAGGGAATTAAATATTAAATGAATAAGACATCATAGTGCTGGGTTTTCCCTCAGCCAGCCAGCAGGTGTTTCTCTGGCTATATTTAATACCATTAGAGAAGCAACAGCACCGTACCGCTAGGGTCCTTGCTGTCTGTCTGACTCACTGCAGCCAGCCAGCAGAGAGAAGCAGCAGCACCGTACCGCCAGGGTCCTTGCTGTCTGTCTGACTCACTGCAGCCAGCCAGCAGGTGTTTCTCTGGCTGTATTTAATACCATTAGAGAAGCAGCAGCACCGTACCGCCAGGGTCCTTGCTGTCTGTCTGACTCACTGCCGTACGCAGCCCTTTCATTGGTTCACAGGTTCACCGCTGCGCCTGGAACACCTCCGGTGCTGCTACAAGATAGTATTTTGTCAAGTACTTACCACTAAGATGAATATTCCCTGTCACTAGAGGAAGGCTGTGTGCTACAGGTGCTGGGCTGCTCTTTGACAGGAGTTCCTCTGTTATTTAAAATGAGCTGTTTTTAGAACACAGAGGAGAGAGAGAGAGAAGAGAGAGAGGAGAGAGAGAGGGCGAGGGAGGGAGGGAGGGAGGGAGGGAGGGAGGGAGGGAGGGAGATGAAGTACAGTCTTGGGGGAGTCCCCTTTGCTCTCTTCACTCTCTGAATGTAACAAAGAAATGAGAAAACCCCTAGCATCAAGTAAACAAAACACAAACTGGGAGGATAAGGAAATATGGTGATGGTATCTTTGATTCCATTCATGTAGCCTTTCTCAAGACAAGGTACAGGTTACAATGCAATCATTATTATTGTGTTTGTGGCATGATGTGTGTATGAATTTTTTATTTTTTTCTCCCAATGTATCAACTCTTACATAGCGATAACAGTCTAAATAGGATGATGGTAGTTTACCTACCCAAGCCCCAGTGTCACACAGCAACTGTAGCTAGGATAGGAAGGATGAGACAAGGAGAAAACACGCAACAAGACTCGATATCTGTTCTGCAGGAAGGAGGGACATTATTATGACGCCTGCCCGCCGCCTGCAAACGTTACCATGGCAGCCAGTTAGGGTGGTAGTGGTGGTGGAAAGGGTGTGGGGTTGTCAGAGCCCAGGATTGCGGCACTTGCTTTAATGTTTCTATTTATAATCATTTATAACGACAGCGCCGCCCGCTGCACCACACAGAGGGGTTGGTTGGATGGTGTAATGAAAAACTGCTTGCACCGCCACCACCAAGCGGAGGAAAGACAATATGTTTCACATTATCAGTGAACACTATAACAGGGAAGGTATGTTGTTCACGGACAACTGGGCTAATGGAGACCTTTTCTGGTAGGGCTCAACTCTGACCAACTTGGGTTTGACATTTTATGTGTTTTACATGTGCAGCACGAGTGAGGAAAGCTTAGGCTGCGTCCCAAATGGCACCCTATTCCATTTATAGTGCACTACTTTTGACCAGAACCCTATATGGGGAATATGGTGTCATTTGGGATGCACGCTTCTAGTGGCCACCGATTCCCATAGTGTGAACAGGTACAGTGAACGCTGTCAGGACTCTCACAACAGGTGCTGCCTGAAACACTGCCTGTATTTGTTCTCCTAAATGTGACCCTTGAGAAGATTACGGCAGTGAATGCACCCGATAAATCTCCCCTCAGCCTTTGGCATTTTAAGTAGGTTTGAATATTTTCTTTCAGGCTAAAAATGGAAGAGACATGTATAAGGCCTGTACAGTGTGAACTCTTCTCACAATGTGACTGATGCCATGACAAGAATAGAACTAGAATATTCTCTAAGAGTTGGTAAAAAGCTAAACGTAGCAGTGAACAAAATGTCCTGTCACCAGAGAACAGTAGTTACTATCTGGTATTATGAGACATGGGTTGCTTTAAAACAAAAGGCTTGCTGTTCTCCATAACCTCATATGACAGGAGGAGAGATACAGTGACACAGTAACCTGGGTTAAACCATCCTCTCCTCTGGGGAAGAGAGATGGACTAGCCTTGTCCTCTATGGTGTAAATGAGAGGAGGAGAGATACAGTGACACAGTAACCTGGGTTTAACCATCCTCTCCTCTGGGGAAGAGAGATGGACTAGCCTTGTCCTCTATGGTGTAAATGAGAGGAGGAGAGATACAGTGACACAGTAACCTGGGTTTAACCATCCTCTCCTCTGGGGCAGAGAGATGGACTAGCCTTGTCCTCTATGGTGTAAATGAGAGGAGGAGAGATACAGTGACACAGTAACCTGGGTTTAACCATCCTCTCCTCTGGGGCAGAGAGATGGACTAGCCTTGTCCTCTATGGTGTAAATGAGAGGAGGAGAGATACAGTGACACAGTAACCTGGGTTAAACCATCCTCTCCTCTGGGGAAGAGAGATGGACTAGCCTTGTCCTCTATGGTGTAAATGAGAGGAGGAGAGATACAGTGACACAGTAACCTGGGTTAAACCATCCTCTCCTCTGGGGAAGAGAGATGGACTAGCCTTGTCCTCTATGGTGTAAATGAGAGGAGGAGAGATACAGTGACACACTAACCTCAAATCAAATCAAATCAAATCAAATTTTATTTGTCACATACACATGGTTAGCAGATGTTAATGCGAGTGTAGCGAAATGCTTGTGCTTCTAGTTCCGACAATGCAGTAATAACAAGTAATCTAACTAACAATTCCAAAACTACTGTCTTGTACACAGTGTAAGGGGATAAAGAATATGTACACAAGGATATATGAATGAGTGATGGTACAGAGCAGCATAGGCAAGATACAGTAGATGGTATCGGGTACAGTATGTACAAATGAGATGAGTATGTAAACAAAGTGGCATAGTATAGTATAAAGTGGCTAGTGATACATGTATTACATAAGGATACCGTCGATGATATAGAGTACAGTATATACGTATGCGTATGAGATGAATAATGTAGGGTAAGTAACATTTATATAAGGTAGCATTGTTTAAAGTGGCTAGTGATATTTTTACATCATTTCCCATCAATTCCCATTATTAAAGTGGCTGGAGTTGAGTCAGTGTCAGTGTGTTGGCAGCAGCCACTCAGTGTTAGTGGTGGCTGTTTAACAGTCTGATGGCCTTGAGATAGAAGCTGTTTTTCAGTCTCTCGGTCCCAGCTTTGATGCACCTGTACTGACCTCGCCTTCTGGATGATAGCGGGGTGAACAGGCAGTGGCTCGGGTGGTTGATGTCCTTGATGATCTTTATGGCCTTCCTGTGACATCGGGTGGTGTAGGTGTCCTGGAGGGCAGGTAGTTTGCCCCCGGTGATGCGTTGTGCAGACCTCACTACCCTCTGGAGAGCCTTACGGTTGAGGGCGGTGCAGTTGCCATACCAGGCGGTGATACAGCCCGCCAGGATGCTCTCGATTGTGCATCTGTAGAAGTTTGTGAGTGCTTTTGGTGACAAGCCGAATTTCTTCAGCCTCCTGAGGTTGAAGAGGCGCTGCTGCGCCTTCTTCACGATGCTGTCTGTGTGAGTGGACCAATTCAGTTTGTCTGTGATGTGTATGCCGAGGAACTTAAAACTTGCTACCCTCTCCACTACTGTTCCATCGATGTGGATAGGGGGGTGTTCCCTCTGCTGTTTCCTGAAGTCCACAATCATCTCCTTAGTTTTGTTGACGTTGAGTGTGAGGTTGTTTTCCTGACACCACACTCCGAGGGCCCTCACCTCCTCCCTGTAGGCCGTCTCATCGTTGTTGGTAATCAAGCCTACCACTGTTGTGTCGTCCGCAAACTTGATGATTGAGTTGGAGGCGTGCGTGGCCACGCAGTCGTGGGTGAACAGGGAGTACAGGAGAGGGCTCAGAACGCAACCTTGTGGGGCCCCAGTGTTGAGGATCAGCGGGGAGGAGATGTTGTTGCCTACCCTCACCACCTGGGGGCGGCCCGTCAGGAAGTCCAGTACCCAGTTGCACAGGGCGGGGTCGAGACCCAGGGTCTCGAGCTTGATGACGAGCTTGGAGGGTACTATGGTGTTGAATGCCGAGCTGTAGTCGATGAACAGCATTCTCACATAGGTATTCCTCTTGTCCAGATGGGTTAGGGCAGTGTGCAGTGTGGTTGAGATTGCATCGTCTGTGGACCTATTTGGGCGGTAAGCAAATTGGAGTGGGTCTAGGGTGTCAGGTAGGGTGGAGGTGATATGGTCCTTGACTAGTCTCTCAAAGCACTTCATGATGACGGATGTGAGTGCTACGGGGCGGTAGTCATTTAGCTCAGTTACCTTAGCTTTCTTGGGAACAGGAACAATGGTGGCCCTCTTGAAGCATGTGGGAACAGCAGACTGGTATAGGGATTGATTGAATATGTCCGTAAACACACCGGCCAGCTGGTCTGCGCATGCTCTGAGGGCGCGGCTGGGGATGCCATCTGGGCCTGCAGCCTTGCGAGGGTTAACACGTTTAAATGTCTTACTCACCTCGGCTGCAGTGAAGGAGAGACTGCATGTTTTCGTTGCAGGCCGTGTCAGTGGCACTGTATTGTCCTCAAAGCGGGCAAAAAAGTTATTTAGTCTGCCTGGGAGCAAGACATCCTGGTCCGTGACTGGGCTGGGTTTCTTCCTGTAGTCCGTGATTGACTGTAGACCCTGCCACATGCCTCTTGTGTCTGAGCCGTTGAATTGAGATTCTACTTTGTCTCTGTACTGGCGCTTAGCTTGTTTGATAGCCTTGCGGAGGGAATAGCTGCACTGTTTGTATTTGGTCATGTTACCAGACACCTTGCCCTGATTAAAAGCAGTGGTTCGCGCTTTCAGTTTCACACGAATGCTGCCATCAATCCACGGTTTCTGGTTAGGGAATGTTTTAATCGTTGCTATGGGAACGACATCTTCAACGCATGTTCTAATGAACTCGCACACCGAATCAGCGTATTCGTCAATGTTGTTATCTGACGCAATACGAAACATCTCCCAGTCCACGTGATGGAAGCAGTCTTGGAGTGTGGAGTCAGCTTGGTCGGACCAGCGTTGGACAGACCTCAGCGTGGGAGCCTCTTGTTTTAGTTTCTGTCTGTAGGCAGGGATCAACAAAATGGAGTCGTGGTCAGCTTTTCCGAAAGGGGGGCGGGGCAGGGCCTTATATGCGTCGCGGAAGTTAGAGTAACAATGGTCCAAGGTCTTTCCTCCCCTGGTTGCGCAATCGATATGCTGATAAAATTTGGGGAGTCTTGTTTTCAGATTAGCCTTGTTAAAATCCCCAGCTACAATGAATGCAGCCTCCGGATAAATTGTTTCCAGTTTGCAGAGAGTTAAATAAAGTTCGTTCAGAGCCATCGATGTGTCTGCTTGGGGGGGGATATATACGGCTGTGATTATAATCGAAGAGAATTCTCTTGGTAGATAATGCGGTCTACATTTGATTGTGAGGAATTCTAAATCAGGTGAACAGAAGGATTTGAGTTCCTGTATGTTTCTTTCATCGCACCATGTCACGTTAGTCATAAGGCATACGCCCCCGCCCCTCTTTTTACCAGAAAGATGTTTTTTCCTGTCTGCGCGATGCGTGGAGAAACCTGTTGGCTGCACCGCTTCGGATTGCGTCTCTCCAGTAAGCCACGTTTCCGTGAAGCAAAGAACGTTACAGTCTCTGATGTCCCTCTGGAATGCTACCCTTGCTCGGATTTCATCAACCTTGTTGTCAAGAGACTGGACATTGGCAAGAAGAATGCTAGGGAGTGGTGTGCGCTGTGCCCGTCTCCGGAGTCTGACCAGAAGACCGCCTCGTTTCCCTCTCTTTCGGAGTCGTTTTTTTGGGTCGCTGCATAGGATCCACTCCGTTGTCCTGCTTGTAAGGCAGAACACAGGATCCGCGTCGCGAAAAACATATTCTTGGTCGTACTGATGGTGAGTTGATGCTGATCTTATATTCAGTAGTTCTTCTCGACTGTATGTAATGAAACCTAAGATGACCTGGGGTACTAATGTAAGAAATAACACGTAAAAAAACAAAAAACTGCATAGTTTCCTAGGAACGCGAAGCGAGGCGGCCATCTCTGTCGGCGCCGGAAGTTCATGTAAAGGTAACCTGGGTTTAACCATCCTCTCGTCTGGGGCAGAGAGAAAACATTTTGACATACCAATTAGGATCTGGCAAAAAATACTTGAATCAGTTGTAGAACCCATTGCCCTTTATGGTTGTGAGGTCTGGGGTCCGCTCACCAACCAAGAATTCACAAAATGGGCCAAACACCAAATTGAGACTCTCCATGCAGAATTCTGCAAAAATATATTTTGTGTACAACGTAAAACACCAAATAATGCTTGCAGAGCAGAATTAGGCCGATACCCGCTAATGATCAAAATCCTGAAAAGAGCTGTTAAATTCCACAACCACCTAAAAGGAAGAGATTCCCAAACCTTCCATAGCAAAGCCATCACCTACAGAGAGATAAACCTGGAGAAGAGTCCCCTCAGCAAGCTGGTCCTGGGGCTCTGTTCACAAACACAAACACACCCTACAGAGCACCAGGACAGCAACACAATCATGAGAAAACAAAGGACCCCAGCACCAGGACAGCAACACAACCATGAGGAAACAAAAAGATAATTACTTGACATATTGGAAAGAATTCACAAAAAAACTGAACAAACTAGAATGCTATTTGGCCCTAAACAGAGAGTACACAGTGACAGAATACCTGACCACTGTGACTGACCCAAACTTAAGGAAAGCTTTGACTTTGTACAGACTCAGTGAGCATAGCCTTGCTATTGAGAAAGGCCGCCGTAGGCAGACCTATGTGCTCACTGCCCAGAATATGAGGTGGAAACTGAGCTGCACTTCTTAACCTAATGCCAAATGTATGACCATATTAGAGACATATTTCCCTCAGATTACACAGATACACAAATAATTTAAAAACAAACCTAATTTTGATAAACTCCCATATTTATTGGTAAAATAACACAGTGTGCAACCACAGCAGCAAGATTTGTGACCTGTTGCCACAAGAAAAGGGAACCAGCGAAGAACAAACACCAATGTAAATTCATCCCATATTTATGTTTATTTATTGTCCCTTTTGTACTTGAACTATTTGCACATAATATGACATTTGTAATGTTTTTATTCTTTTGGAACTTTTGGAGTGTAATGTTTACTGTTCATTTTTATTGTTTATTTCAAATTTGTTTATTATCTAATTCACTTGCTTCGGCAATGTTAACATATGCTTTTCCCATGCCAATAAAGCCCTTAAATTGAATTGAATAGAGAGAGAGAGAGAGAGATAGAGAGAGAGAGAGAGAGAGAGGGAGAGAGGGAGAGAGAGAGAGAGAGAGAGAGAGAGAGAGAGAGAGAGAGAGAGAGAGAGAGAGAGAGAGAGAGAGAGAGAGAGAGAGAGGAACACCAAAACATTTGTATTTTTATTTTGTTAATATTTCAAACATTAAATTGTAAACCAGAGATGTGTTCTGGTTGATGATGCAGAGTGGAGGGAGTCAAGAGGGAGCACATCCCCTAAATGGATGCTTTATTTATTTATTTATGGAGCCGTGAACAGACAGGATTTTCATGTAAATACTTGAAATAACTACTGAGACATGTCGTGCCAAGGGTCCATTGAGTCTCTGTGCTGTTGCCCTAAGTGGGCTCCCTGAAGACTTGAAGGCTTTGTGTCAGGAAGTGATCTGCTGTTTGTTTATAGAAACTGTAATATAATTGTGGCTTTTCGAGGATGACACGAGAAGAGGAGACGCAGGGAGGAGGAGAGACAGAGGCAGGGAGGAGAGGAGGCAGGGAGAAGTTCCTGTCTTTGGTTCCTGTCTCTCTCTTTTTTCTTTTGGCTCTGTGCCCATAAGCTGTCTTTCCCTTCGAAAGCTTCTCCTCTTTCCTCTGCTGAAAACACCATGCACTTTGTATTGGGACTCATGTAATGCAAAGTACAGTTTGTTCTCTGCAACAGGACTGTTAAGTAACGCAGAGTGGGAACTCACTAAGACTAATGTAGGCATGTTTATGAATATGAATAGAAAATAGGAAAAGATTGTGCTCATAGTTCATATTCCCTCCCTCCCTCCCTCTCCCAGTGGACATTAAGCCAGAGGTACTTTTGGATCCCGTGTCTCCGTTGGACCTGCGTACAGACCTGAGGATGCTGGGGCCTGGCTCGGACCCGGGAATGTGGGAGCGTCAGTTGCAGCAGGAGCTGCTCCTCATCCAGAAACAGCAGCAGGTCCAGAAACAGCTGCTGATCAGCGAGTTCCAGAAGCAGCATGAGAATCTGACCCGCCAGCACCAGGCCCAGCTCCAGGAGCACCTCAAGGTCAGGACTACAACATCAACTACAGTATACTATGGCAACAGTAGTATAGTATAGCATAGCATAGTACAGTATAGTATAGCATAGTATAGCAACAATAGTATAGCATAGCATAGTTAGCAACAGTAGTATAGTATTGTATAGCAAAGAATAGTATAGTATAGAACCTGACACCAGGCCCAGCTCCATGAGTAAATCAAAGTCAGAATCCCTCACGGTTAAACAGAACAATAGTTTACAAACAGTAGTATAGCATAGTCAGAGTACAGTATAGAAATAGTATAGTATAGTAATAATATAGCCAAATATAGTAATAGTATAGTAATAATAGAGTATAGCATAGTAATAGCAGGATAGTATAGTAATAGTATAGTACTATTATAGTACTAATATGGTATAGTATAGCAATAGTACAGAAATAATATAGGAATCGTATGGCAATAGTATCGTGATAGTATATAAATAGTATAGTAACAGTATATAATTAGTATAGTAATAGTATAGCAATAGCGTAGTAGTAGTATAGTTGTCGTATAGTAATATTAGCATGGTATAGTAATAGTATAGTAATATTAGCATAGTATCGTAATAGTACAGAATTGTATAGTAGCAGTATAGTGATATTATCATAGTATAGTACTAGAATAGAAATAGTATAGTAATAGTTTAGCAATATTAGCATAGCATAGTAATAGTATAGAAATAGAATAGAAGTAGTATCGTATAGTAATATTATAGTAATAGTAATGTATAGTATGGTAGTAGTATACAGCAGTATAGTAATACTATTGCAATAGTGATAGTATGGTGTAGTAATATTGTAGTAATAGTAATAGTATAGTATGGTAATAGTATAGCCATAGTAATATTAGCATGGTATAGTATAGAAATTTTATAGTAATAGCAATAATACTGTATAGTATAGTATATAAATAGTATAGTATAGGGATAATATAGCATTACTATACTATTACAATAAGTAATAGTATAGTAATAATATAGTATAGTAATAGTAGGATAGTATAGTAATGCTATTGTAATAGTACAGTAATAATATAGTATGTCATAGTAATAGTATAGTATAGACATAGTATAGTAATAGTATGGTAAAAGCATCGTAGTATTATAGTGATGGTATAGCACTGGTATAGTAATATTAGCATAGTATAGCATAGTAATAATATAGTGTGGTAATAGTATACTACAGCACTATAATAGTATAGTAGTAGCATAGTAGCAGTATAGTAATAGTAATATTATAGTATAGTAATTGTATAGTAATATTAGTATGGTAATATTAGCATAGTAATATTATAGTAGTAGCAATAATATAGTATAGTTTAGTAATAGTAGCATAGTATACTATAGTAATAGTATAGTATTGTAATAGTGAATATATAGTAGTTCATAATTTTTGTGTGTGTGGTACGATATCTTTGATGCAAGGTTGCTAGAGTATAGGCTATGCTAAGAGAAAAACAGTCACAGATACTCACTGGAAACAATGCTTCAAGTGCATTCGGAAAGTATTCCCTTCCCCTTTTCCACATTTTCTTACATTACAGCCTTATTCTAAAATGGATTAAATTAATTATCATCAATCTACACACAATACCCCATAATGACAAGGCTAAAACAGGTTAGCTTATTTACATAATTTATTTTTATTTTATTTAACCAGGCAAGTAAGTTAAGAACAAATTCTTATTTTCAATGACGGGAGTGGGTTAACTGCCAGGGGCAGAGCGACAGATTTGTACCTTGTCAGCTCGGGGTTTGAACTTGCAACCTTCCGGTTACTAGTCCAACGCTCTAACCACTTGGCTACCCTGCTGCCCCATAAGTATTCAGACCTTCTGCTATGAGACTCGAAATTGAGCTCGGGTGCATCCTGTTTCCATTGATCATCCTTGAGGTGTTTCTACATCTTGATTTGAGTTCACCTGTGGTAATTTCAATTGATTGGACATGATTTGGAAAGGCACACACCTGTATATATAAAGGTCCCACAGTTGACAGTGCATGTCAGAACAAAAACCAAGCCATGGGGTCGAAGGAATTGTCCGTAGAGCTCCGAGACAGGATTGTGTTGAGGCACAGATCTGTAGCAGGATACCAAAAAATGTCTGCAGCATTGAAGGTCCCCAAGAACACAGTGGCCTCCATCATTCTTAAATGGAATTAAATGGAAGAAGTTTGGAACTAGGGCTGGGCGATCCGGCCAAAATCTCATATCCCGATATAGGTCGTTTCATATCCCGATAATGATACATATCACGATATAGCACATTTTCTGTAAATTCAATGAATAAATAGTTCATATAAAATGACCACATGTAAATGCCTATTCCTTCTTTTTGGGTCTCATCCGTAGACTCTCTTCATACTGTCTCACAAGATTCTTGCGTAGGTGGTAAGAGGTTAGTGGTGTTTGAGCCTGTTGTCTGGACCGGCCTGTTCTACATGACTCCTGCGTAGGTGGTAAGAGGTTAGTGGTGTTTGAGCCTGTTGTCAGGACCGGCCTGTTCTACATGACTCCTGCGTAGGTGGTAAAGAGGTTAGTGGTGTTTGAGCCTGTTGTCAGGACCGGCCTGTTCTACATGACTCCTGCGTAGGTGGTAAAAGAGGTTAGTTGTGTTTGAGCCTGTTGTCAGGACCGGCCTGTTCTACATGACTCCTGCGTAGGTGGTAAAAGAGGTTAGTGGTGTTTGAGCCTGTTGTCAGGACCGGCCTGTTCTACATGACTCCTGCGTAGGTGGTAAAAGAGGTTAGTGGTGTTTGAGCCTGTTGTCAGGACCGGCCTGTTCTACATGACTCCTGCGTAGGTGGTAAAAGAGGTTAGTGGTGTTTGAGCCTGTTGTCAGGACCGGCCTGTTCTACATGACTCCTGCGTAGGTGGTAAAAGAGGTTAGTGGTGTTTGAGCCTGTTGTCAGGACCGGCCTGTTCTACATGACTCCTGCGTAGGTGGTAAAAGAGGTTAGTGGTGTTTGAGCCTGTTGTCAGGACCGGCCTGTTCTACATGACTCCTGCGTAGGTGGTAAAAGAGGTTAGTGGTGTTTGAGCCTGTTGTCAGGACCGGCCTGTTCTACATGACTCCTGCGTAGGTGGTAAAGAGGTTAGTGGTGTTTGAGCCTGTTGTCAGGACCGGCCTGTTCTACATGACTCCTGCGTAGGTGGTAAAGAGGTTAGTGGTGTTTGAGCCTGTTGTCAGGACCGGCCTGTTCTACATGACTCCTGCGTAGGTGGTAAAAGAGGTTAGTGGTGTTTGAGCCTGTTGTCAGGACCGGCCTGTAGTATATTTTGCAGAGGACGGTTTTCTGGTCCATGTCAGACTTTTCATACCCAAACCACGTCCATGCGACCGAAGTAGCCCCTCTTTTAGGTACGGCTCTGTGTCTCTGTGCTCTGTGCCACTCCTCAGTAAAAGGCACATGGCAGTCCGCTTGGCTTTTGCCAAAAGGCACCTTAAGAATTCCCAGAGTATGAGAAACAAGATTCTCTGGTCTGATGAAACCAAGATTGAACTCTTTGGCTTGAATTCCAAGCGTCATGTCTGGAGGAAACCTGGCACCATTCCTACGGTGAAGCATGGTGGAGGCAGCATCATGCTGTGGGGATGTTTTTCAGCAGCAGGGACTGGGAGACTAGTCAGGATTGAGGGAAAGATGAACAGGGCAAAGTACAGAGAGATTAAAACCGGCTCCAGAGAGCTCAGGACCTCAGACTGGGGTGAAGGTCCACCTTCCAACAGGACAACGACCCTAAGCACACTGCCAAGACAACGCAGGAGTGGCTTCGGGACAAGTCTTTTAACGTCCTTGAGTGGTCCAACCAGAGCCGGAACTTGAACCCGATCGAACATCTCTGGAGAGACCTGAAAATAGCTGTGCAGCGACGCTCCCCATCCAAACTGACAGCTTGAGAGGATCTGCAAAGAAGAATGAGAGAAACTCCTAAAATACAGGTGTTTGTAGAGTCATAACCAAGAAGACGCAATGCTGTAATTGTTGCCAAAGGTGCTTCAACAAAGTACTGAGTAAAGGGTCTGAATACTTATGTAAATGTGATATTTCCTGTTTTTATTTTTAATACATTTCCAAAAATGTTGAAAAACCTGTTTTTGCTTCGTCATTATGGGGTATTGTGTATAGATTGATCCATTTTAGAATAAAGCTGTGACTTCAATATGATCTAGTTATTTTCAGTACAGGTTTCCCCCTTTTTACCAGGACTACACTACACAGCACCTTCACCACTATAGTTTGTTACTCTATGGCTGGGGTCCATACTGTCTGACTGACTGATTGACTGGATCTCTCTCTCTCTCTCTCTCTCTCTCTCTCTCTCTCTCTCTCTCTCTCTCTCTCTCTCTCTCTGTATCTCACTCTCTTGCTCTCTCTGTATCTCTGTATCTCCCTCTCTCTCACTCTCTTGCTCTCTCTGTATCTCTGTATCTCTCTCTCTCTGTCCCCTTCTCTCTCTGTATCTCACTCTCTCGCTCTCTCTTTATCTCTCTCTCTCTCTCTTTCTCTCTCTGTATCTGTATCTCTCTCTCTCTCTCTGTATCTCTGTATCTCTCTCTCTCTCTCTCTTTCTCTCTCTGTATCTCTGTATCTCTGTCTCTCTCTTTCTCTCTCTGTATCTCTGTATCTCTGTCTCTCTCTCTCTCTTTCTCTCTCTGTATCTCTGTATCTCTGTATCTCTCTCTCTCTCTCTCTCTCTCTCTCTCTCTCTCTCTCTCTCTCTCTCTCTCTCTCTGTGTGTTAGCTGCAACAGGAGCTGCAGGCCATGAAGCAGCAGCAGGAGCTGGTGGAGAAGGAGAGGAGGCAGCAGCTGCAGCAGCAGCAGAGCCAGCAGGAGAAGGAGCAGGAGAGACATCGCAGGGAGCAGCATGTCCTCTGTCTCAGCCTCAGGGGCAAGGAGCGCACCAGAGAGAGTAAGGGTTCACCACCGAGTCCACTCACCACAGCTAACTCTCTGCCCAATCACTGATAACTAACCTCCTCCCCAACTCAATTGATACTGCATATATAGACAGATAGAGGGCTCGTGAACGAGATTAATCGATAACTAACTGCTAGTTTACCAACCAAAACCTTGGAGGCAGCTAACTCACCGTGTGTCATTGTGGCTCCAAGGCTGTAGTGACTAATGAAACACTAGCCAATGCTGTAGTGACTAGTGATGACTAATGAAACACTAGCCAAGGCTGTAGTGACTAGTGATGACTAATGAAACACTAGCCAAGGCTGTAGTGACTAGTGATGACTAATGAAACACTAGCCAAGGCTGTTGTGACTAGGGATGACTAATGAAACACTAGCCAAGGCTGTAGTGACTAGTGATGACTAAAGAAACACTAGCCAAGGCTGTAGTGACTAGTGATGACTAATGAAACACTAGCCAAGGCTGTAGTGACTAGTGATGACTAATGAAACACTAACCAAGGCTGTAGTGACTAGTGATGACTAATGAAACACTAGCCAAGGCTGTAGTGACTAGTGATGACTAATGAAACACTAGCCAAAGGCTGTAGTGACTAGTGATGACTAATGAAACACTAGCCAAGGCTGTAGTGACTAATGAAACACTAACCAAGGCTGTAGTGACTAGTGATGACTAATGAAACACTAACCAAGGCTGTAGTGACTAGTGATGACTAATGAAACACTAGCCAAGGCTGTAGTGACTAATGAAACACTAGCCAAGGATGTAGTGACTAGTGATGACTAATCAAACACTAGCCAAGGCTGTAGTGACTAGTGATGACTAATGAAACACTAGCCAAGGCTGTAGTGACTAGTGATGACTAATGAAACACTAACCAAGGCTGTAGTGACTCGTGATGACTGATGAAACACTAGCCAAGGCTGTAGGGACTAATGATGACTAATGAAACACTAACCAAGGCTGTAGTGACTAGTGATGACTAATGAAACACTAGCCAAGGCTGTAGTGACTAGTGATGACTAATGAAACACTAGCCAAGGCTGTAGGGACTAGTGATGACTAATGAAACACTAACCAAGGCTGTAGTGACTAGTGATGACTAATGAAACACTAGCCAAGGCTGTAGGGACTAGTGATGACTAATGAAACACTAACCAAGGCTGTAGTGACTAGTGATGACTAATGAAACACTAGCCAAGGCTGTAGTGACTAGTGATGACTAATGAAACACTAGCCAAGGCTGTAGTGACTAGTGATGACTAATGAAAAACTAGCCAAGGCTGTTGTGACTAGTGATGACTGATGAAACACTAGCCAAGGCTGTTGTGACTAGTGATGACTAATGAAACACTAACCAAGGCTGTTGTGACTAGTGATGACTAATGAAACACTAGCCAAGGCTGTAGTGACTAGTGATGACTAATGAAACACTAGCCAAGGCTGTAGTGACTAGTGATGACTAATGAAAAACTAGCCAAGGCTGTTGTGACTAGTGATGACTGATGAAACACTAGCCAAGGCTGTTGTGACTAGTGATGACTAATGAAACACTAGCCAAGGCTGTAGAGACTAGTGATGACTAATGAAACACTAGCCAAGGCTGTAGTGACTAGTGATGACTGATGAAACACTAGCCAAGGCTGTAGTGACTAGTGATGACTAATGAAACACTAGCCAAGGCTGTAGTGACTAGTGATGACTAATGAAACACTAGCCAAGGCTGTAGTGACTAGTGATGACTGATGAAACACTAGCCAAGGCTGTAGTGACTAGTGATGACTAATGAAACACTAGCCAAGGCTGTAGTGACTAGTGATGACTGATGAAACACTAGCCAAGGCTGTAGTGACTAGTGATGACTAATGAAACACTAGCCAAGGCTGTAGTGACTAGTGATGACTAATGAAAAACTAGCCAAGGCTGTTGTGACTAGTGATGACTGATGAAACACTAGCCAAGGCTGTTGTGACTAGTGATGACTAATGAAACACTAGCCAAGGCTGTAGTGACTAGTGATGACTGATGAAACACTAGCCAAGGCTGTAGTGACTAGTGATGACTAATGAAAAACTAGCCAAGGCTGTAGTGACTAGTGATGACTAATGAAACACTAGCCAAGGCTGTAGTGACTAGTGATGACTAATGAAAAACTAGCCAAGGCTGTAGTGACTAGTGATGACTAATGAAACACTAGCCAAGGCTGTAGTGACTAGTGATGACTAATGAAACACTAGCCAAGGCTGTAGTGACTAGTGATGACTAATGAAACACTAACCAAGGCTGTAGTGACTAGTGATGACTAATGAAACACTAGCCAAGGCTGTAGTGACTAGTGATGACTAATGAAACACTAGCCAAGGCTGTAGTGACTAGTGATGACTAATGAAACACTAGCCAAGGCTGTAGTGACTAGTGATGACTAATGAAACACTAGCCAAGGCTGTCGTGACTAGTGATGACTAATGAAACACTAGCCAAGGCTGTAGTGACTAGTGATGACTAATGAAACACTAGCCAAGGCTGTAGTGACTAGTGATGACTAATGAAACACTAGCCAAGGCTGTCGTGACTAGTGATGACTAATGAAACACTAGCCAAGGCTGTAGCTTGGGCTTTATTGTTGCATGTTCTTCCCCCACTAGAGGGAGATGTTCCTACATTACATGTGGATCCACTCAGAAATATCAATTATATGAGAAATAAAATACATGATATTTGGTGTGCTAGTTATGGATATAGTCAAAAACGATACAATGTGAAATATTTCAGAGCAATACAATGTGTGGATGTGATGAAAACATACTATAGAATAGCTAAACCCAGTCTCTAACATTTCAATGCAACAATATGTGTGGATGTGATGAAATCTACTGTAGGAATACAGTGCTGTATTGATATACCTTTGGTAAACAGTCCCTGCGTCCCCAATGGCACCCTATACCCTATATAGTGTGCTATTTTTTAAATATTTTTCATTTGACCTAAGTAGTGCACTACAAAGTGAATAGTGTGCCATAGGGGACACAGTATCTAAGTCTGTACCCCCTGAGCCCCAGGGTGACCCCAATCCCGGTCCCTCTCTGAGTCTGTACCCCCTGAGCCCCAGGGTGACCCCAATCCCGGTCTCTCTCTGAGTCTGTACCCCCTGAGCCCCAGGGTGACCCCAATCCCTGTCTCTCTCTGGCTGCTGGTCTCACAGGTGCTGTGGCCAGTAATGAGGTGAAGCAGAAACTCCAAGAGTTTCTGTTGAGTAAATCAAACAAGGACCTGTCTACTGCCGGAGCCACACACATGCTCATCCACCACCCCAAGCTCTGGTACACGTAAGTACACACTGTTGTGATTCTGTCTAGTAACTTCTTCCACTACCCACTGTTGTGATTCTTTCTAGTAACTTCTTCCTCTACCCACTGTTGTGATTCTGTCTAGTAACTTCTTCCACTACCCACTGTTGTGATTCTGTCTAGTAACTTCTTCCACTACCCACTGTTGTGATTCTGTCTAGTAACTTCTTCCACTACCCACTGTTGTGATTCTGTCTAGTAACTTCTTCCACTACCCACTGTTGTGATTCTGTCTAGTAACGTCTTCCACTACCCACTGTTGTGATTCTGTCTAGTAACTTCTTCCACTACCCACTGTTGTGATTCTGTCTAGTAACTTCTTCCACTACTAGACAGTCTAAAGCAAGCACACCATTTTTCTTCAGGAAAATGAACTTTTCTAGTTACTATTTATCATTCAAAATGATGTATATATATTTATATATATATCACTATTTGCACCTGGCAAGAAGAAATAAACCAAGATTTGTGACGTGTTGGCGCTGTGTGTTCTGTGTCCAGGTCCTCCCACCACACGTCTCTGGACCAGAGTTCTTCTCCCCTGGGAGGCATGTCTCCTGTCTGCCACTACACACTCCCCTCCCCTCAGGACGGACAGGACGACTTCCCACTGAGGAAAACAGGTACGGCCACACACACACGCACCCACGCACACACATAATAGTATGAACTGCTTGACGGTCATAGATGATAATAGTATGAACTGCTTGGCAGTCATAGATGATAATAGTATGAACTGCTTGGCGGTCATAGATGATAATAGTATGAACTGCTTGGCGGTCATAGATGATAATAGTATGAACTGCTTGGCGGTCATAGATGATAATAGTATGAACTACTTGGCTGTCATAGATGATAATAGTATGAGCTGCTTGGTGGTCATAGATGATAATAGTATGAACTGCTTGGCGGTCATAGATGATAATAGTATGAACAGCTTGGCGGTCATAGATGATAATATTATGAACTGCTTGGTGGTCATAGATGATAATAGTATGAACTGCTTGGCGGTCATAGGTGATAATAGTATGAACTGCTTGACGGTCATAGATGATAATAGTATGAACTGCTTGGCGGTCATAGATGCTAATAGCATTAACTGCTTGGTGGTCATAGATGATAATAGTATGAACTGCTTGGCGGTCATAGATGATAATAGTATGAACTGCTTGGCGGTCATAGATGATAATAGTATGAACAGCTTGGCGGTCATAGATGATAATAGTATGAACAGCTTGGCGGTCATTGATGATAATAGTATGAACTGCTTGCTGATCCTAGATGATAATAGCATGAACTGCTTGGTGGTCATAGATGATAATAGTATGAACTGCTTGGCGGTCATAGGTGATAATAGTATGAACTGCTTGACGGTCATAGATGATAATAGTATGAACAGCTTGGCGGTCATAGATGATAATAGTATGAACTGCTTGGCGGTCATAGGTGATAATAGTATGAACTGCTTGGCGGTCATAGATGATAATAGTATGAACTGCTTGGCGGTCATAGATGATAATAGTATGAACTGCTTGGCGGTCATAGGTGATAATAGTATGAACTGCTTTGCGGTCATAGGTGAATAGTATGAACTGCTTGCTGATCCTAGATGATAATAGCATGAACTGCTTGGCGGTCATAGGTGATAATAGTATGAACTGCTTGGCGGTCATAGGTGATAATAGTATGAACTGCTTGGCGGTCATAGGTGATAATAATATGAACTTTCTGTTCAATAAAGGAAAGGTAAACATGAAAAAAGTTGGAACTGAACTCGTAAACGGCGACCATGTTCGGTACAACCACACGTTCACGCACAACAGCATACACTCAACCACATACACCAGCATACACTCAACCACACACACCAGCATACACTCAACCACACACACCAGCATACACTCAACCACACACACCAGCATACACTCAACCACACACAACAGCATACACTCAACCACACACACCAGCATACACTCAACCACACACACCAGCATACACTCAACCACACACACCAGCATACACTCAACCACACACACCAGCATACACTCAACCACACACACCAGCATACACTCAACCACACACTCCAGCATACACTCAACCACACACACCAGCATACACTCAACCACACACACCAGCATCAATTGACAAAACTCAACCACAATCAAACTATTTCTAACACTTCATTCCAAATGAACATTGGGACATTCCAAAGTCCTTTATATCCTTCTATTCTCATTAGTGTTAACATTAAGATACGTGTGGATAAATCCTTCAACAGACATACTGTCCTCAACCAGTAGTGTGTGTCTGTCTGCAGGGTGCTTCAATGACCTTCCATCAATGAGTTATTAATACAATGAATGTGCTGTGACCTCTGTCATCCCAGGGTTACCTCTGTGTATCCACACAGCATTTCCTGACCATACTGATGACCTGCTAATGACATCAGTTAGGCCTATTATGACCTTTGAACCTCCACCCCGCCCCCAAGGCCCCTCTCACCCCTCGTACCCCTTCAGGGGACCCCTTACTCAAATAATGGGGAGGGGTAACGAGGTAAGCCAGAGCAGTAATATCTATCAGAATCCTTCCCTCCTGTTTGACCTCTCCCAACACAGAGCCAGACGTGTGCAACCCCGACAGAACACGAACACACACTGTCGACAATATCATACAAAACCAATGCAATCTTTTTGTTGTTGTATTGTAAGTTGATGATGCTATATATTGTGTGTTATTTTCCTCACAAAGACATAGGCCACAATACTGTTCCCTAAGAACAATCTCTGGTTATTTATTGTGTTATTAGCGATAATACACAGACAAAAGGCAAGGCCTCACTGTTAGGGCTTCTCAGTTGAACAGTTAATGGACGACTTAAAGCACCTTTCATTTCTTCAGAGTTATGAGCTCCACTAACTCTTTTGAAAACACACAACTTGTCAGAAAAAGGCAGCTCAGGTTTGTCGGTTTAAAGCTGAGGATCTCTCTAGGGAACACTGTATAAATAAGAATTATACCTCCCTCTTGGTTTCGCTGCGCCACAAGCTAAAACGGTTCATAATTTTGCTGTGAGGTCACGGAAATGACATTACATTCTTTCCCTTTTGTGTCTCGTCAAATTACGACGGTAAACAATAATACCTGTTTAATGACTTTACCGCATGAGCTGGCATATTGTGTATAAACACACTTTAGGGATCAGGCTAGGGGAATTATAGTGTCAGTTTTTGTAGTACTTTGTAATATACATTTAAGCTAATTTGTAGTCATTGTGGATACTTTGTGGTTAAAATAACAATTGGGGAAGCACATGAAAGACAATTGTGTTTATTGTGTCTCTCTTTGAAAAAACAATCCCGCACCAGGAAATACCCCCTCTCGCTCTGTCTGGTAACATACCTGTAAACCTAGGAGGTTAGGAGTGGCCTGCAAGTCCAAATAACCAGTTGCCAAAGTAAAATAATGTGCCTCTACCAAATAAAAGGTTTCCCAGAAATGATTTAGAATTTATCTTGCGAGACAGACAGAGTCTTACCATCAATGCTTTAGCCTATGTTTACCTTTGACGCAAGCTGCAAAGAAACAGCACCATTTTTAACACTAACAAAACTCTGCTTGCCTTATTCTTTGCAGGACAAAATCCTATATAATCCCTATGATCTTCCTTTTGGATTATCTTGAAATAATCTCTGTTTCTCTGAGTAATTCTTATGCATTGATAAAAGCCCCTTAATAAAAAAAAATCCTTTGGATTCTAGAATCTATATGTGGTCATTTTCTGTGCGAGCCCCACCCCCCCATTTCCTGTCCATCTTCATTAAAGTCCTCTGAGAGATTGGCATGCAAACACACAAAGGTAGTGTTGTTCCTGGACACGTTGTCCGTCATCGATAGCTGACACTCTGACAGGCAGGTGTCACTGCGTTAAGAGGACTGTTGCCGGGCAGAATGAAGTAAGACACCACTGTTTGTTTAAGCAAAAACAGCCTTCTGAAAACAAAGTGGAGAAGACTTTACAGGTCTGGGTTGAGTCGCAAATGGCAGCCTATTCCCTATATAGTGTACTACTTTTGACCAGGCCCCAGAGGATTCTGGTCAAAAGTAGTGCACTATATATGCACTATATAGGGAATAGGGTGCCATTTGGGACACAGTCTGGGGGTTTGACTTCCTGGTTTTATAGCTTGGCTGGCCGTACGGTCTAACACCTTCTTTTTTTTGTGTGGGGGGGGGGGGGGGGTTGCAGTTGTTGTGGTGAAACTGTACCATTTTAGCACTTTTATGATTTGCTTTGAAGCTAGCCACTTAGCCAATTCTCCTATGCCATACCTGCCCTGCTGCCTGATGTATCTGCTGGATAAGTCAAGAGCTACTGTACTGGTTAAATTAACAATAGTAACTTTTTTAGTTCTGTCGTTTTTTTGTTTCTACAGCCACATGCCTTATGCATGTCCTTGAAAGCCACAGAACCTTTGCATTGGTTTGGACGATTTGAAAAGGATCGAACACGCATCATTTGACAGGCTATGAAATATGAATTGTTGTTGTTGATGCATTTACATTGCAGTGGGAGATGGGGAGCCCAGGTGCCCTTGTGTTGTTCCATCTACTGTACCGCTACTAGTTTGATCCTGAACTTTCAGAAACTGTTTGGTGACTTTACTAGCGTGCAGAAAATATATTTTATTTTAGACAGAAGAAGTGGACTGGCTGCTAGACATAGTGGATGTTTCAGTCTGTATCTCCCCACTGGTGACAGACGTCAGTTCAACGTCTATTCCACGTTGGTTCAACGTAATTTCATTGAATGTTGATTCAGCCAGTGTGTGTCCAGTGGGTCCTCATCTCCTCTTCATGGTGTTCCATCTACAGACTTATTAAGGCCAGTGTGTGTTCAGTGGGTCCTCGTCTCCTCTTCATGGTGTTCCATCTACAGACTTATTAAGGCCAGTGTGTGTTCAGTGGGTCCTCGTCTCCTCTTCATGGTGTTCCATCTACAGACTTATTAAGGCCAGTGTGTGTTCAGTGGGTCCTCGTCTCTTCTTCATGGTGTTCCATCTACAGACTTATTAAGGCCAGTGTGTGTCCAGTGGGTCCTCGTCTCCTCTTCATGGTGTTCCATCTACAGACTTATTAAGGCCAGTGTGTGTTCAGTGGGTCCTCGTCTCCTCTTCATGGTGTTCCATCTACAGACTTATTAAGGCCAGTGTGTGTTCAGTGGGTCCTCGTCTCCTCTTCATGGTGTTCCATCTACAGACTTATTAAGGCCAGTGTGTGTTCAGTGGGTCCTCGTCTCTTCTTCATGGTGTTCCATCTACAGACTTATTAAGGCCAGTGTGTGTTCAGTGGGTCCTCGTCTCTTCTTCATGGTGTTCCATCTACAGACTTATTAAGGCCAGTGTGTGTCCAGTGGGTCCTCGTCTCCTCTTCATGGTGTTCCATCTACAGACTTATTAAGGCCAGTGTGTGTCCAGTGGGTCCTCGTCTCCTCTTCATGGTGTTACATCTACAGACTTATTAAGGCCAGTGTGTGTCCAGTGGGTCCTCGTCTCCTCTTCATGGTGTTCCATCTACAGACTTATTAAGGCCAGTGTGTGTCCAGTGGGTCCTCGTCTCCTCTTCATGGTGTTCCATCTACAGACTTATTAAGGCCAGTGTGTGTCCAGTGGGTCCTCGTCTCCTCTTCATGGTGTTCCATCTACAGACTTATTAAGGCCAGTGTGTGTTCAGTGGGTCCTCGTCTCCTCTTCATGGTGTTCCATCTACAGACTTATTAAGGCCAGTGTGTGTTCAGTGGGTCCTCGTCTCCTCTTCATGGTGTTCCATCTACAGACTTATTAAGGCCAGTGTGTGTTCAGTGGGTCCTCGTCTCCTCTTCATGGTGTTCCATCTACAGACTTATTAAGGTGAAGGCTGTTTAAGAACTAAGCCCATAAGCATTACAAATTCTTCCTCTCCTCTGGAATCAGTCCATGTTAGGCTTCTCTAATCAGAAAAGGCCTAGCGGAGTCATCGTGCTTTGATCACAAGACCGTCCCTTGAATACATCCCCCCCCCCCCGCCCCCCCAAAAAAGCTTTTTATTCCACAAAGCAATACAATTCCACGTGATAAACTTGTTTACTTGGCCGTACATCCTCTTTATGCAATGTCCAAGAATAGACGGGTCTCAGATCATGTGATGCCCCGGGCCGTGGTAAGAACAGCCTGACTTAGAGGAAAGGAGAGGTGCAACACCCTCATCTCCACTCTTGACCCACTTACCAAACGTGTGTAGCAGGTGCAGTGGAAGGAGGGTTTCACATTGCTTTCTGAAACCAGGGGATATTTTAAGGCCTGGAAGCCTGGAGGCAAAGTAACCCGCTCCTTGTACCTCCCCATGGTGAGACAATGATCCGTGCTCATTCCAATAGTAATAGAATCGGGTGAAACGTTGTACATTTGTCTGGACTGGATGAGTTCATGGAAGGGTTCATGGATTTTGAAGCCGGTGGCTTTTGATAAGTATCGTAGAATGACTTATGAACAGGGAAAGAATCTGGTCGAGCTGTATAGCTTACACAGCTGAGCCGAGCTGTATAGCTTACCAAGGTGAGCCAGCTGTATAGCTTACCAAGGTGAGCCAGCTGTATATCTTACCAAGGTGAGCCAGCTGTATAGCTTACCAAGGTGAGCCAGCTGTATAGCTTACCAAGGTGAGCCAGCTGTATATCTGAGCCAGTACAGAACAGTTCAAGTATGTATGAAAAGGGTATAACAGTAAGGCCTTGTAGCCAACAGAGCACAGTGTCCCAGCATATAGTCTTTCTGTAAGGCTCGGTCCCAAATGGCACCCTATTCCCTACATAGTGCACTACGGTCCATCTGGGCCTGGTCAAAAGCAGTGCACTATATTGGAAATAGAGTGCCATTTGGGACACAGCCTAAGAGTCCCCCTAGCCAGCCACCTGGCCTTGTCTTGGTCCGGCAGCCTAACGGAGAAGGCATCACACTGACAGCAGAGTTAACATTGAGATGTAGTGGAGACAGGCATCACACTGACGGCAGAGTTAACATTGAGATGTAGTGGAGACAGGCATCACACTGACAGCAGAGTTAACATTGAGATGTAGTGGAGACAGGCATCACACTGACAGCAGAGTTAACATTGAGATGAGGTGGAGACAGGCAGAGTTAACATTGAGATGGAGTGGAGACAGGCAGAGTTAACATTGAGATGGAGAGGAGACAGGCATCACACTGACAGCAGAGTTAACATTGAGATGGAGTGGAGACAGGCATCACACTGACAGCAGAGTTAACATTGAGATGGAGTGGAGACAGGCATCACACTGACAGCAGAGTTAACATTGAGATGTAGTGGAGACAGGCATCACACTGACAGCAGAGTTAACATTGAGATGGAGTGGAGACAGGCATCACACTGACAGCAGAGTTAACATTGAGATGAGGTGGAGACAGGCAGAGTTAACATTGAGATGGAGTGGAGACAGGCAGAGTTAACATTGAGATGGAGAGGAGACAGGCATCACACTGACAGCAGAGTTAACATTGAGATGGAGTGGAGACAGGCATCACACTGACAGCAGAGTTAACATTGAGATGTAGTGGAGACAGGCATCACACTGACGGCAGAGTTAACATTGAGATGGAGTGGAGACAGGCAGAGTTAACATTGAGATGGAGAGGAGACAGGCATCACACTGACAGCAGAGTTAACATTGAGATGGAGAGGAGACAGGCATCACACTAACAGCAGAGTTAACATTGAGATGGAGTGGAGACAGGCATCACACTGACAGCAGAGTTAACATTGAGATGGAGTGGAGACAGGCATCACACTAACAGCAGAGTTAACATTGAGATGTAGTGGAGACAGGCATCACACTGACAGCAGAGTTAACATTGAGATGGAGTGGAGACAGGCATCACATTAACAGCAGAGTTAACATTGAGATGTAGTGGAGACAGGCATCACACTGACAGCAGAGTTAACATTGAGATGGAGTGGAGACAGGCATCACATTAACAGCAGAGTTAACATTGAGATGGAGAGGAGACAGGCATCACACTGACAGCAGAGTTAACATTGAAATGTAGTGGAGACAGGCATCACACATTCAGCCTCCACCAACCTCCAACCCAGGACTTTCTACTGTAATAACCTGGTTGTTGTATGGGCATGTTAAACCCATCGTGGCTCATTCATATTGCCACCTGTTTTAGTTGAGTGATGTGTTCTTGGCACTTTGCCAGTTAACCAATGAAGTGGCCCAGGTGTTTGTATCAACATGAGAGCTGTGTTAGTTAGAGATGTCTGCTGCCAGCTTCCCTTCCTGTTGCGTCGTAGGCAGGTAACGCTACCGCTGGTTTTTCCACAGAGACTAATGACATGCGTCCTAAATGGTACCCTTTGCCTTAAAAACAGTAGTGCACTATATAGGGAATAGGGTGCTATTTGGAACACAAACACGGTGACAAAGTCTGTCCGTTTCCCACTTCGCCGCTGTCTGGCGTTCCCGTGGCGACGGAGCGCTTGGTGGCAGCGAACGGAGCAGTGCTAAAAATAGAAAGCAATCAGGGCAGCGGGGCATGAAGAGGATTCATGAAGACTCCCTGCAGCGCTTTCTCTCCCTCTGTCTCGCTCTCTCTCTCGCTCTTTCTCTCTTTCAGTACCCCTCACTCACAGGACGGATGGCTGATAGACAGGGAAAGAGAGGGGCTGGTGCTGCTGTATTTGACAGGACTCTCAAAATAGAAGCATCTGGCCCTGTCAACCCCCCCCTAACCCCCCCCCCCCCCCCCCCCCCCCCCCCCCCGCTCGTGTTCTCGTCTCCCTTGTGCAACATCACGTCGTATGGTCGCATCACAAAAACAACCCTTCTCAATAATTGATCTCAAGGAAAGGATAAATAATTGAAACAACATGGTGTTTAGTTATTGTATAATACTGAGATGGCCGTTTATGTAACTTTGTGCTCCATCCTCCTCCTACAGCACTAGTAGGTTGACCTCTGTGTTGATCTGGATCCTCCTCCTACAGCACTAGTAGGTTGACCTCTGTGTTGACCTGGATCCTCCTCCTACAGCACTAGTAGGTTGACCTCTGTGTTGATCTGGATCCTCCTCCTACAGCACTAGTAGGTTGACCTCTGTGTTGACCTGGATCCTCCTCCTACAGCACTAGTAGGTTGACCTCTGTGTTGATCTGGATCCTCCTCCTACAGCACTAGTAGGTTGACCTCTGTGTTGACCTGGATCCTCCTCCTACAGCACTAGTAGGTTGATCTCTGTGTTGACCTGGATCGTCCTCCTACAGCACTAGTAGGTTGATCTCTGTGTTGATCTGGATCCTCCTCCTACCGCACTAGTAGGTTGACCTCTGTGTTGACCTGGATCCTCCTCCTACAGCACTAGTAGGTTGACCTCTGTGTTGACCTCTGTGTTGACCTGGATCGTCCTCCTACAGCACTAGTAGGTTGACCTCTGTGTTGATCTGGATCCTCCTCCTACAGCACTAGTAGGTTGACCTCTGTGTTGACCTGGATCCTCCTCCTACAGCACTAGTAGGTTGACCTCTGTGTTGACCTGGATCGTACTCCTACAGCACTAGTAGGTTGACCTCTGTGTTGACCTGGATCCTCCTCCTACAGCACTAGTAGGTTGACCTCTGTGTTGACCTCTGTGTTGACCTGGATCGTCCTCCTACAGCACTAGTAGGTTGACCTCTGTGTTGATCTGGATCCTCCTCCTACAGCACTAGTAGGTTGACCTCTGTGTTGATCTGGATCCTCCTCCTACAGCACTAGTAGGTTGACCTCTGTGTTGATCTGTATCCTCCTCCTACAGCACTAGTAGGTTGACCTCTGTGTTGACCTGGATCCTCCTCCTACAGCACTAGTAGGTTGACCTCTGTGTTGACCTGGATCCTCCTCCTACAGCACTAGTAGGTTGACCTCTGTGTTGACCTGGATCCTCCTCCTACAGCACTAGTAGGTTGATCTCTGTGTTGATCTGTATCCTCCTCCTACAGCACTAGTAGGTTGATCTCTGTGTTGATCTGGATCCTCCTCCTACAGCACTAGTAGGTTGACCTCTGTGTTGACCTGGATCCTCCTCCTACAGCACTAGTAGGTTGACCTCTGTGTTGACCTCTGTGTTGACCTGGATCGTCCTCCTACAGCACTAGTAGGTTGACCTCTGTGTTGACCTGGATCCTCCTCCTACAGCACTAGTAGGTTGACCTCTGTGTTGACCTGGATCCTCCTCCTACAGCACTAGTAGGTTGACCTCTGTGTTGATCTGGATCCTCCTCCTACAGCACTAGTAGGTTGACCTCTGTGTTGATCTGGATCCTACAGCACTAGTAGGTTGACCTCTGTGTTGACCTGGATCCTCCTCCTACAGCACTAGTAGGTTGACCTCTGTGTTGATCTGGATCCTCCTAGTACAGCACTAGTAGGTTGACCTCTGTGTTGACCTGGATCCTCCTCCAACAGCACTAGTAGGTTGACCTCTGTGTTGACCTGGATCCTCCTCCTACAGCACTAGTAGGTTGACCTCTGTGTTGATCTGGATGTCAGTAGTGTTAAAGTGTGAGTGGAGGGGATTCCAGGGCTGTAGAGAGAGAGAGAGGGGGGGGGGGGGGCATAGGGAGACATTATTAGCGCCCATAGGGCTCTGGTCAAAAGTAGTGCACTAAATAGGCAATAGGGTGTCATTTGGGGTGAGTTGAGCTAGGCTGAGCTGGCCTACTGACTGACTCCTCCTCAGGGCTTGACAGGATCATCCTCATCATCACCGCCACGCCTCAAAAACACTCAGACACAACAACAACCTTTCGTTATATCAACACACTCAGTGGCAGTCTGTACTGTGTGATGCTAGATAGATATTTGACTGAAATATTAAAGGTTTTTTCCCAATAGATTTCTGTATATACCAATGATGTTGCTTTTGCTGTTGGTGATTCTCTGATCCACCTCTACGCAGACGACACCATTCTGTATACATCTGGCCCTTCAACTGCTCTTAAACACTAGTAAAACCAAATGCATGCTTTTCAACCGTTCGCTGCCCATACCCTCCCGCCCGACTAGCATCACTACTCTGTACGGTTCTGACTTAGAATATGTGGACAACTACAAATACCTAGGTGTCTGGTTAGACTGTAAACTCTCCTTCCAGACTCACATTAAGAATCTCCAATCCAAAATGAAATCTAGAATCGGCTTCCTATTTTGCAACAAAGCCTCCTTCACTCATGCCGCCAAACATACCCTTGTAAAACTGACTATCCTACCGATCCTTGACTTTGGCGATGTCTTTTCCAAAATAGCCTCCAACACTCTACTCAGCAAATTGGATGTAGTCTATCACAGTGCCATCCGTTTTATCACCAAAGCCCCATATACTACCCACCACTGCGACCTGTATGATCTTGTTGGATGGCCCTCACCACATATCCGTCGCCAAACCCACTGGCTCCAGGTCATCTATAAGTGTTTGCTAGGTAAAGCCCCTCCTTATCTCAGCTCACTGGTCACCATAGCAACACCCACCCGCAGCACGCGCTCCAGCAGGTATATCTCACTGGTCATCCACAAAGCCAACACTTCCTTTAGCCGCCTTTCCTTCCAGTTCTCTGCTGCCAATGACTGGAGCAAATTGCAAAAATCTCTGAAGCTGGAGTCTTATATCTCCCTCTCTAACTTTAAGCATCAGCTGTCAGAGCAGCTTACCAATCACTGTACCTGTACACAGCCAATCTGTAAATAGCACCCCGACTACCTCATCCCCATATTATTACTTAACCTCTTGCTCTTATGCACCCCAGTATCTCTACTTGCACATCATCATCTGCATATCTATCACTCCAGTATTAATGCTAAATTGTAATTATTTTCGCCTCTAGAGTCTATGTATTGCCCACCTCCCTACTCTTCTACATTTCCAAACACTGTACATACATTTTTATATTTTTCTTTTCTTTTGTGTTATTGGCTGTACGTTTGTTTATGTGTAACTCTGTGTTGTTGTCTGTATGTTTGTTTACTCCATGTGTAACTCTGTGTTGTTGTCTGTTCACACTGCTTTGCTTTATCTTGGCCAGGTTGTAAATGAGAACTTGTTCTCAACTGGCCTATCTGGTTAAATAAAGGTGTTCTCAACGGGCCTACCTGGTTAAATAAAGGTGTTCTCAACTGGCCTACCTGGTTAAATAAAGGTGTTCTCAACTGGCCTACCTGGTTAAATAAAGGTGTTCTCAACTGGCCTACCTGGTTAAGGGTTAAAGGTGAAATAAATCAATAAATAAATAGTAGGAGCTGATCATTTGGCTTGGTTCCATGTTATTTGTCCATGTTTCCTACTCCTTGGTAGCAGTCCAGTAGTCACTCTCTCAACTTCTCTCTGTCACTACTTGACTTTCTTCATATTCCTGTCGAAGAGAGGCTGTCCATTAAGACTTCATCTAAAAGTGGGTTTGGATTCATTTAGCCTGGGACGTGTTTGTCCAGTGACATGTGTGTGTGTGTGTGTGTGTGTGTGTTTGTGTGTTTGTGTGTGTGTGTGTGTGTGTGTGTGTGGGGGGGGGGGGGTATCTCTGGTTTGCATTAGGAATGTGGAGATGGTGTGAGGAACGCATCTGAAACATCTGCCATGCGTTTGTTTTAGTTTAACTGCTGCTACTGTATCAGGCTGTGGTCACCAGGGCAGCAGGTAGCGACCACTTCACCCTGTGTGTTGCTCAACCTAATTTAGACCAGATGAGGTGGAAATGGGCCCAATCTTGACTCATTGCATCTCCTCAAACAGCTCAGAATCTCCTCTCCTCTCTGAAATGGTGTCATTTGGTTGAAGAGAAACCACCAGAACTGTGTCTATATTTCTGCTTACAGGTTTAAATGTATTACAACTTTGACAGGACCACTGTTCTGACCTTGCTGAGTTGTTCCTCATTTTTAGGATTGTGTTTAAAGATATGGAGGTATGTGTCATTCTGTCCTGGTCGGGTCTACAATATATCAAAACCATCTTTGGAATCCTGTCAGGCGTGAGCTACAGTCCCTCCCACTGGTAAACATTTCTTTGAGGGAACTCAAGCTGATTGGTGGATGTCTTCTGTTAGTGACAGTGGCCACCAACATCAACCACTACAGGCATATAAATAGATCTAGTACATGGAGTATGAACTATGCTGAACCATAGTCTCTCTCTCCCCCTCCAGCCTCGTCTTACGAAACCACTCTCTCTCTCTCTCTCTCTCTCTCTCTCTCTCTCCCTCCCCTTCTCTCTCTCCCTCTCTCCCCCTCTCCCTCTCTCTCTCTCTCTCTCTCTCTCTGTTCTCCTCTAGCCTGAGTCTTACTAAACCATCCCCTCTCTCCCTCCTCTCTCTGTCCTCCTCCAGCCTCAGAGCCCAACCTGAAGGTGAAGTCTAGACTGAAGCAGAAGGTAGCAGAGAGGAGGAGTAGTCCACTGCTGAAGAGGAAAGACAGCAACGTCATGACCCCCTACAAGAAGAGGGCCCTAGAAATGATGGGTATGATTGTTGACACATATTGTAGCAGTTCTGCTGTGGAATAACTCTGTATTGACAGAGAGAGCTGTGATGGTGCAGCCAAAGGACGCATTATGGTGTTAGGAGCTTGTTTCCCTGTCACTCCTTTATGTCTATTTATGTCCTCTCTATAGCCAATAACATTATCTCTGTCCCATTCACAAACTCTACAGCCACTAATATTATCTCTGTCCTCTCTATAGCCAATAACAATCTATATCTCTGTCCCCTTCACAAACTCTACAGCCACTAACATTATCTTTGTCCTCTCTATAGCCAATAACATTATCTCTGTCCCCTTCACAAACTCTACAGCCACTAACATTATCTCTGTCCTCTCTATAGCCAATAACAATCTATATCTCTGTCCCCTTCACAAACTCTACAGCCACTAACATTATCTCTGTCCTCTCTATAGCCAATAACATTATCTCTGTCCCCTTCACAAACTCTACAGCCACTAACATTATCTCTGTCCTCTCTATAGCCAATAACAATCTATATCTCTGTCCCCTTAACAAACTCTACAGCCACTAACATTATCTCTGTCCTCTCTATAGCCAATAACATTATCTCTGTCCCCTTCACAAACTCTACAGCCACTAACATTATCTCTGTCCTCTCTATAGCCAATAACAATCTATATCTCTGTCCCCTTCACAAACTCTACAGCCAATAACATTATCTCTGTCCTCTCTATAGCCAATAACAATCTATATCTCTGTCCCCTTCACAGACTCTACAGCCACTAACATTATCTCTGTCCTCTCTATAGCCAATAACAATCTATATCTATGTCCCCTTTACAAACTCTACAGCCACTAATATGATCTCTGTACTCTTCACAGACGCTACAGTCATTAACATTATCTCTGTCCTCTTCACAGACTCTACAGCCACTAACATTATCTCTGTCCCCTTCACAGACTCTACAGTCACTAACATTATCTCTGTCCTCTTCACAGACGCTACAGTCACTAACATTATCTCTGTCCTCTCCACAGACTCTACAGCCACTAACATTATCTCTGTCCTCTCCACAGACTCTACAGCCACTAACATTATCTCTGTCCTCTTCACAGACTCTACAGTCACTAACATTATCTCTGTCCTCTTCACAGACTCTACAGTCACTAACATTATCTCTGTCCTTTTCACAGACTCTACAGTCACTAACATTATCTCTGTCCTCTTCACAGACTCTACAGCCACTAACATTATCTCTGTCCCCTTCACAGACGCTACAGTCACTAACATTAACTCTGTCCTCTTCACAGACTCTACAGCCACTAACATTATCTCTGTCCTCTTCACAGACTCTACAGCCCCTAACATTATCTCTGTCCTTTTCACAGACTCTACAGTCACTAACAGTGCCCCAGGCTCAGGACCCAGCTCTCCCATCGGAGCCTCCAGCGCCCTGGGGGCCGAGAACGGGCCCTCCTCTCTCCCCACCACCACAAAAACCGAGGTACGAACCCAGACCATCAATCAATCCATTTTATTTTATAAAGCCTTTTTTACATCAGCAGTTGTCACAAAGTGCTTCACAGTGACCCGGCTTAAACCCCAAGGAGCAACCAAAGCAAAAGCTAAAGAACAGTAGCCAGACCGCTCGTATTTATCCTCTACACACTACGGTGACTTTTAATTGATTCAAGTGGATTCAAGATAAATAATCTGAATCATGAAAATCTAACTTCTTAAGTCATGTCTCACACGGGGTGTCTGTCTGCCTGCCTGCCTGCCTGTGTATGTGTGTGTCTGTGTGTGTGTCTGTGTGTGTGTGTGTGCAGCTATGAAAACAGCCAGTTGTCCCTGCCGTCTGTCTCTAAGCAGTCTGTTACAGTCCAGTAGAAATGACTCCCCGCACTGAGGGTAAAGAGACACAGCTCTCCCATAATGTCGACATACGTAATACACACCTGCTTTACTTATTTCTTTCTACTTACTATTTATTTTCCTTTTTCTTCTTATGTCTTATTTTTCATAAAGGGTGAAATGCAAAGCGTTTGCATATCCATGGCATGAACTCTTATGGTGAGGCAAAATTGGCAGCAACATTTTTGTTGCAATTCAATCTCTATAAATTCTCAGGGCAGAAAGCATCTTGGATCCCTGTGTGTTTCCCTATGGTTTTGTGGTTAAAAATGCCTCATCCAGTATCTCGATTCACAATTTTCATACCTCTTGATTTTTTCCCTTGCTCAACACGTTTCGTGCAAGCTATTTAGCTACTCTACGCTACAATAGAATCCAAATATTCAACAACAACAAAAATATTCCAAAAGCAGTCTAAAAGAATCCAAGCTAAGCGTTCTGTTGGCGTGTCATAGTATATCTGTCACTGAGCTGTCTGACCACAGCCCTGTGAGTTGTTCCCTTCCTTCTGAGGCCTTCCCCAATAGATTCATGACTCAGTAACTAGCTGGGGGCAGGGGCTCTCCTAGGACCCCAGCCTCACAAAACACTGCGTTCTAGCGGGTGGCAGATATGATACATCTCTGAACCATCTTTAACAGAGCAGCTGTGTTTTCTTTAAGCAGCGATGTTTACTCTTTCAGGGACCTCAGTGACATTGAGAGGGGAGTAACAGGCCTGCCATTGGGGTGGAGGGGGGTAGGAGGGGGGGAACCGTGGAGCTTAATTGATATCCCAGGCGCTGGTAGCCAAAGACACCCACCCACATGCTAACAACATAAACACACAGGATTGCTATTGTATCAGCCCAAAGCTAAGACTCGTTCTCTCATGAAACGTACTGTGGCGGGACTGTTAGTGGGGGCTAACTGGCGGGGGCTAACCGAAGGCCTCATGCCTGTTGCAAAAGCAAGTCGTGTTTGTGCACCGTTACATTAGGTATCCTTTTTCAGAGGGAACGGGTCCCTGGGGTGGAATACAGGCCGGATATCCCTGTTCAGGTCACTGAATACTAGAGGGGGTTGGAAGGATAAACACGGCCCTTCCAGAACCACATGCTGCTAGGCTGCTCTGCTGGCCCTGCTGGGTACAGGAAGCATGCCCCAGCTACACTGATGTTCTCTGGTAGAGAGAGTAGCCTGAGGAGGGTGAGGCCTGGGGCTGGAGGATGGGAAGACCAGGGACAGGGTACAGAGATCTTTTGAAGAGAAGGGTAGATTTCTGGTGGATGGGGGCGGGGGGGTGATGCTAAACGATACCTGATCATGTTGTCTTCACAATATCCTACAATTTGATGACACACTTTTAAGTGGCACTCATTTTGATCATCCGTCAGTAATAGCGCATATCTTTCTGCTATACTGCAGGGAGCCGGAACGTCGTCCGTCTTAGTGCATTAATGTTTATTACAGTGCTCTTGTTGCTCTTTTAAATGTTCCATAGTCCGATTTTCTAAATCTCTCTATCTATCTCTCTCTATCTCTCCCTCGCTCTCTTTCCTGTCATTTCAGCGCTGGCCATCACAGCCTAGGTTATTTCGTCCAGAGGGCTCCATGTCCAACCTTCTGAGCTTATACACGTCTCCCTCCTTACCCAACATCACCCTGGGCCTCTCCGCCACCTCCTCCCAGATCAGCGTGAGTACCACCAGCCACCATGACCTGATCCTGGTCAGCCAGCACAACCAGCCACCATGCCCGGATCCTGGTTAGCCAGTACAACCAGCCACCATGACTCATCCTGGTTAGCTAGTACAACCAGCCATCATGCCCTGATCCTGGTTAGCCAGGACAACCAGCCACCATGACTCATCCTGGTTAGCTAGTACAACCAGCCACCATGCCCTGATCCTGGTTAGCCAGTACAACCAGCCACCATGACTCATCCTGGTTAGCCAGTACAACCAGCCACCATGACCTGATCCTGGTTAGCCAGTACAACCAGCCACCATGACTCATCCTGGTTAGCTAGTACAACCAGCCACCATGACTCATCCTGGTTAGCCAGTACAACCAGCCACCATGACTCATCCTGGTTAGCCAGTACAACCAGCCACCATGCCCTGATCCTGGTTAGCCAGGACAACCAGACACCATGCCCTGATCCTGGTTAACCAGGACAACCAGCCACCATGACTCATCCTGGTTAGCTAGTACAACCAGCCACCATGCCCTGATCCTGGTTAGCCAGTACAACCAGCCACCATGACTCATCCTGGTTAGCCAGTACAACCAGCCACCATGACCTGATCCTGGTTAGCCAGTACAACCAGCCACCATGACTCATCCTGGTTAGCCAGTACAACCAGCCACCATGACCTGATCCTGGTTAGCCAGTACAACCAGCCACCATGACTCATCCTGGTTAGCTAGTACAACCAGCCACCATGACTCATCCTGGTTAGCCAGTACAACCAGCCACCATGACTCATCCTGGTTAGCCAGTACAACCAGCCACCATGCCCTGATCCTGGTTAGCCAGCACAACCAGACACCATGCCCTGATCCTGGCTAGCTAGTACAACCAGCCACCATGACCTCATCCCGGTTAGCTAGTACAACCAGCCACCATGACCTGATCCTGGTTAGCCAGTACAACCAGCCACCATGACTCATCCTGGTTAGCCAGTACAACCAGCCACCATGACCTGATCCTGGTTAGCCAGTACAACCAGCCACCATGACTCATCCTGGTTAGCTAGTACAACCAGCCACCATGACTCATCCTGGTTAGCCAGTACAACCAGCCACCATGACTCATCCTGGTTAGCCAGTACAACCAGCCACCATGCCCTGATCCTGGTTAGCCAGCACAACCAGACACCATGCCCTGATCCTGGCTAGCTAGTACAACCAGCCACCATGACCTCATCCCGGTTAGCTAGTACAACCAGCCACCATGACTCATCCTGGTTAGCTAGTACAACCAGCCACCATGACCTGATCCTGGTTAGCCAGTACAACCAGCCACCATGACTCATCCTGGTTAGCCAGTACAACCAGCCACCATGACCGGATCCTGGTTAGCTAGTACAACCAGCCACCCTTGACCTGATCCTGGCTAGCTAGTACAACCAGCCACCCTTGATCTGATCCTGGTTAGCTAGTACAACCAGCCACCATGACCTGATCCTGGTTAGCTAGTACAACCAGCCACCATGACCTGATCCTGGCTAGCTAGTACAACCAGCCACCCTTGACCTGATCCTGGTTAGCCAGTACAACCAGCCACCATGACTCATCCTGGTTAGCTAGTACAACCAGCCACCATGACCTGATCGTGGCTAGCTAGTACAACCAGCCACCCTTGACCTGATCCTGGTTAGCTAGCTGGCTAGCTTTTACACCTTTACACCTCACAAACACAGGCCATTGGAGAGAGGATTTCTAATTTGTTACGTAGATAGCTATCAACTAGTCTTTCATTTGTAGAACAACATTCTGTAACGCTTTTAATTGAACCACGTTTGTAATACATAGCCAGGTGGTTCAAAAAAGGTTTTAGCCAACAATAGACTCTTAGATAACAAAGTCAGGTTTTCACTAAAAACAAAGGGAAGTGTAGTTTGAGAGATGTTCTCTGCCTTGTCTGGCTGTTGAAAGACTTCAGCATCAGTGGCTGTCAGGATTATACATACGGCAGCAGGGCAACGACCTTTAACCCCAGATTATTTTATTCCACTTAAATGTTAGATGTTGTTAAGAGTCTGTTGTCAGGCCTCCTCTTATCTCTCTCTATATGACCTCATTAATCACAGCTTTTTAAAACGTCCCAGCGGCCCCTTGCCCGGTCAAGTACAGCTAGCTCCAGTCCAGATAAGGGCCAAATGATACATCACTTTTAGCTCCCTGACACATTCCTTACATTGAGACCTGTCTGGTACATCAGCTGGATAGAAAGGGTGTAACCATTTGAAGAGGTGATTGTCAAAAACAAAATTATATCAAGTGTTTCTGGCAAATAATGCAGAAAAAAACTGACTGCACAAAATGACAACCCTTCTCAGTTTTTTTGGAATGAAAACTTAATAGAATATATAGAAGCACCATTATATTGTGAGAACTTTAGTCCTCAGCTGTATTTCTAAGCCCCTGCTCTGTGTGTCTCTGTGTTCTCTCAGGCTGCCATCGGGCTGAAGGAGAAGACTGGGGAGGTCAGGCATGGTCTACCAGGGCAGCTCCTGGGGCCTGTGCCCATGCCCACGGTGACCTCCATGGAGACCAAGGTGTCCCCCAGCCATCAGGCCCTGCTCCAACACCTCCTTCAGAAGGAGCAGATAAGACGGCAGAAGATCCTCTCCTCCTCTGGTGAGTCCTTATCCTTACACTGAGACAGACTTAAACCGAGATGTAGGGCCCGTTTCCCAGACATTGATTAAGCTTAGTCCTGGACTAAAAAGCATACTCAATGGAAAATCACAGTGGAACTTTTCAGTCCAAGACTACAATCTGACCAGGTTACTGGGCAATAGAATTACACCACTTTGAATGGGAGAGATATTGAATTATTAAATATTGCTTATAATTAGTTGAAGAAGTGGTCATGAAGATCATGAATTAAATGAGTTGGAATTAGTGTAGATTTAGAACGTTGAATCTTAGTGCCGCCGTCTTGCCCCTCCAGGTCAAGGCTCCATGCCCACCCACCCCCACTCCCCTCTGGCCATGAAGGACAGGCCCTCCTCCAACAGCAGACCCAAGCTACCCAAGCACCGGCCCCTGAACCGGACCCAGTCAGCCCCTCTGCCCCAGAGCACCCTGGCTCAGCTGGTCATCCAGCAGCAACACCAGCACTTCCTGGAGAAGCAGAAACAATACCAGCAGCAGATCCACATCAATAAGGTAAGAAACAGTACCAGCAGCAGAGTAGGAGTGTGTATCTAGGATCAGGTCCCCCTGTCCATTCATTTTGATGTAGAAAACTAAACTGATCCACATCAATAAGGTAAGAAACAGTACCAGCAGCAGAGTAGGAGTGTGTATCTAGGATCAGGTCCCCCTGTCCATTCATTTTGATGTAGAAAACTAAACTGATCCACATCAATAAGGTAAGAAACAGTACCAGCAGCAGAGTAGGAGTGTGTATCTAGGATCAGGTCCCCCTGTCCATTCATTTTGATGTAGAAAACTAAACTGATCCACATCAATAAGGTAAGAAACAGTACCAGCAGCAGAGTAGGAGTGTGTATCTAGGATCAGGTCCCCCTGTCCATTCATTTTGATGTAGAAAACTAAACTGATCCACATCAATAAGGTAAGAAACAGTACCAGCAGCAGAGTAGGAGTGTGTATCTAGGATCAGGTCCCCCTGTCCATTCATTTTGATGTAGAAAACTAAACTGATCCACATCAATAAGGTAAGAAACAGTACCAGCAGCAGAGTAGGAGTGTGTATCTAGGATCAGGTCCCCCTGTCCATTCATTTTGATGTAGAAAACTAAACTGATCCACATCAATCAGCTAACTGACCTTTACTGTACTTTTGCTGTACACTAACATCCCCATATCGCCTGTAAATAATACATGCAACCTATACATTAAAATCACCAAGTGTGTGCCCAGTGGGGATTTTAATTTCAGCAGTTTATACACACAAATTCTGAGGCTATATTTAGTCTTATCAAACTTTCTGTGGTAGCTGCTTTGTGTTTACAGAGCCCTTCCACCCGGCTCAGCCTCCCTGTGCTATTTCTGCTAAGTAAACATGTTGAGCCTGACTTCAAATAGGGGAAGAAATGCTTCCCATAGCACTAATTCTGTTATCATAGCTTAAGGCATCAGTGGCATTCGCATGCAAACCCTGTGAAATTCAATTCAGCCAAATTCAAATGGCCCCAGAATACACGCTTTTGTTCCTCTGTGGCAATATTTGTGTTTCTGTGAGCAGGCTGTGGTGACCGTGCCATCGGCAGAGTGCAATTATTCAGCCACGGGAAGTGAGTGGTTGAGGTGGCGGACATACAGAGACACAGCCAGAGAGACACAGTAAAAGGCAGCATTGTGTTGCTCTCACACTGATCTGTCCCAATGCACAAGCCCTCAAACAGCCATGGGAATCTGAGAGCAACAAGACGCGCAATCTCACTTAAAACTAACAAGGAAGGGCCTCAAAAGTCCCCTAACTACACAGTTTAAGTCTCCCCAGTCAAACTTCCCAATGATGCCATAAGCTGTTTAAAACACTTCCTTAGTTCTGATTCTAGTCCCTCTTAATCAATATACAAAAAAAATTATGCAGTGACTCAAAATAGGTTGTGCTATGCACAAGCATTCCTTGAGCTTGAAGGTGCATTTGATTAACCGGAGGAAGGGGCATTGGATGTTTATCTAAACAAATAACCCTAGCTACCCTATCACCCCTGATGTGAGCACTCAGGTCAATAACAGTAGATACTTTAGACCAGGGGTGTCAAAGTCAAATGGACGGAGGGCCAAATAAAAAAATCAGCTACAAGACGAGGGCCGGACTGTTCGAATGTTCATTGAAAAATTTTTAAATGACGCATATAGTCTAGTGAACCTAATTGAACCTACTGAAAACCTAACAAATATATTACAATATGATCAGATAAATAAAGCAATATTTTCTTATGGCTCTGTCAGTAATCTTTAATTTTCAACAGACACAAAAGACAAATTTCCTTTATATAAATATCCCCATAACATGAACATTAAATGAAAGAAACCGGTATTCAAGGCACCATCAGTAGACTATATTTTCTATTTTAGCAAAAGTGGGCTAAATTTACTTCAAAGAAAAAACAATAATAGCAATTTTCTATCATCCACTCAACTGAAATATTTTTAAAATATAATTGGATTGAAATACAAAAAAATAAAGTGCAAAAATCTATTAATCAAAAACAACACTTTGTTTAAGGAGAAGTAACATGCAGTGAAAACAAATATTACATTTTAACTTTTAAACTTGAACTGAGTAAAAACTCTAAATATGTGATTGCACAGTAATGTTCACTTGTTTGAGGTTGAGGGTGATACTTGGTGGTGTCCCATCTTTTCCACAAGTTCATCAATGTTCGGGGTAAGGCTCTGAGCTGAAGAAATCCTCAGAATTGAGTGGAGGTGTTCAGCAGTAAGTCGACTTCTGTGTGATGTTTTGTTCAGGTTCATCAAAGAAAACAGTTGTTCACACAGGTATGTGCTGCCAAACATAGACAACGTTTGAGCAGCCTGGATGCGCAGCTGGGGCATTGTGCCGGGGAGGAAACGGGCGAACTCCGCAGCACCCACTGCCGCATATTTTGCCCTCAGTGCATCATTGCATTGGAGGTCAATCAACTCCATTTGGAGGTTTGGTGGTGAGCTTTCCACGTCAACAGCAAATGGGTTACCGAGCAGTTCCAACCTGCTTTTTTGTGCTTCAAAGTCAGCAAATCGGCGTCGAAAGTCAGCGGCAAGCATACCTATTTTATCAGCCAACTGTGTGCTCGGGAACGCACTGGTAGAGAGCTTCTCTTTCATGGTCTGGCAGCTGGGAAAGTGGCTCAAATTTTCTTTCCGCATCTGCGTCTCCCACAGAGTCAGTTTGGTTTTAAATGCCTTCACTGTACTGTACATATCAGAGATGACACGATCCCGACCCTGCAGCTGCAAGTTTATTGCATTCAGATGACTCGTAATGTCACACAGAAAAGCCATTTCACACAGAAACATTTCGTCTCGGAGTTGTGTTGTGTCTTTCCCTTTGCTGTCCAAGAACAGACACATCTCCTCACGAAGCTCGAAACATCTTTGAAGCACCTTTCCCTGGCTTAGCCATCGCACCTCTGTGTGATAAGGCAAATCACCATGCTCCGTTTCTAACTCCGTCAGAAATGCCTTGAACTGGCGGTGATTCAAACCTTTGGCTCTGATAAAGTTAACTGTGCGCGTGATGATGCTCATTACATGCTCCATTTTCAAGGCTTTACCGCACAACGCTTCCTGGTGTATGATACAATGATAAGCTGTCAGCTCACCTGTCGCGTTTTCCTCTTGCATCTTTTCCCGTATCTTCGCCACCAGTCCGCTCCTGTGTCCACACATCGCAGGTGCTCCGTCGGTTGTCAAACCCACGAGTTTTTCCCAAGGCAGCTCCATCTCATTTACACATCTTGACACCTCTTCATACAAATCATGCCCCGTAGTTGTGCCATGCATAGGACGTAAAGCCAAAAACTCCTCTGTCACGCTTAGGTTGGAGTCCACTCCGCGGATGAAAATTGACAACTGGGCAATGTCAGAAATGTCGGTGCTCTCATCCACAGCCAAGGAATATGCAATAAAATCTTTTCCCTTTTTCACAAGCTGCTCTTTTAGATTGATGGACAACTGGTCTACTCTCTCGGCAATGGTGTTTCTGCTCAGACTCACATTTAAAAAGAGTTGCCTTTTTTCTGGGCAAACTTCGTCACAAACTTTAATCATGCAGTTTTTGATGAAATCCCCCTCCGTAAATGGCCGGGCTGATTTAGCGATCTCTTCTGCCAAAATAAAACTGGCCTTGACAGTTGCGTCCGCGTGTGTGTCCGCGTGTTTCGTTTCATAATGTCGTCTCAGATTATACTCTTTCAGTACCGCCACACTTTCTCCACACAGAAGACACACAGGTTTTCCAGCTACCTTCGTGAACATATACTCCGACTCCCACCTTGTTTGAAACCCCCGGTTCTCAGTATCCACCTTCCGTTTTGCCATTTTTGATGGGTATCTGAAAGTTAATTTTACTGTGATGCTGACGACTGCTGTGCCAATAAATATTGAAATGAAGCAGCCTACTGCTCGGTGCGTCACCTTTGCATTGTGGGAAATGTAGTATTGGTGCGTGTAAAAGATCTGCGGGCTGCCGGCTTGCTGCGGGCCGGTTCTAATAATAAATCAAGATCATCCCAGGGGCCGTAAAAAACCTTCTTGCGGGCCGGATGTGGCCCGCGGGCCTTGACTCTGACATATGTGCTTTAGACCAAAGCACCTCTCTCACTAAGAGGAGGTTATAAATGTCTACTAATCAGAGATGAGCTCTGTGTTTATTTAGAAGGATCTTAGCCATTGGCCCAATTAATTTACAGCAGTAGCAGTAACAGTAGTAGTAGTAGCAGTAGAGGTAGCAGCAGCAGGGGTAGAAGTAGCAGTAGCAATAGGAGTTGTACTGTAGTAGCAAAGGGTAGCAGTAGCAGTAGTGGTAACAGTAGCTGTAGCAGTAGCAGCAGCAGTTGTAGCGGTACTGGTAGCGGTAACAGTAGCAGCAGCAATAGTAGCGGTAGTGGTAACAGTAGCAGCAACAATAGTAGCGGTAGTAGTGGTAGCAGTAGCAACAGCAGTAGTAGCATTAGCGGTAGTGGTAACAGTAGCAGTAGTAGCGGTAGTGGTAGTGGTAGCAGTAGCAACAGCAGACCCGTGGCACTCACATCCGTAGCCATGAAGTGCTTTGAAAGGCTGGTAACATCATTATCCCAGAAACCCTAGACCTACCCTAATTTGCATACTGCCCAAAAAGATCCACAAATGATGCAATCTCTATTGCACTTCACACTGCCCTTTCCCACCTGGACAAAAGGAACACCTATGTGAGAATGCTATTCATTGACTACAGCTCAGCGTTCAACACCATAGTATCCTCAAAGCTCATCACTAAGCTAAGGATCCTGGGACTAAACACCACCCTCTGCAACTGGATCCTGGACTTCCTGACGGGCCGCCCCCAGGTGGTGAGGGTAGGTAGCAACACATCTGCCACACTGATCCTCAACACTGGAGCTCCCCAGGGGTGCGTGCTCAGTCCCCTCCTGTACTCCCTGTTCACCCACGACTGCATGGCCAGGCACGACTCAAAACACCATCATTTGATGACACAACAGTGGGAGGCCTGATCACCGACAAGACAGCCTATAGGGAGGAGGTCAGAGACCTGGCCGGGTGGCACCAGAATAACAACCTATCCCTCAACCTGGGATGATTGTGGACTACAGGAAAAGGTGCACCGAGCACGTCCCCATTCTCATCGACGGGGCTGTAGTGGAGCAGGTTGAGAGCTTCAAGTTCCTTGGTGTCCACATCAACAACAAACTAGAATGGTTCAAACACACCAAGACAGTCGTGAAGAGGGCACGACAAAGCCTATTCCCCCTCAGGAAACTAAAAAGATTTGGCATTGATCCTGAGATCCTCAAAAGGTTCGAAAGCTGCAACATCGAGAGCATCCTGACCGGTTGCATCACTGCCTGGTACGGCAATTGCACGGCCTCCGACCGCAAGGCACTTCAGAGGGAAGTGTTTACGGCACAGGACATTACTGGGGCAAAGCTGCCTGCCATCCAGGACCTCTACACCAGGCGGTGTCAGAGGAAGGCCCTGAAAATTGTCAAAGACCCTAGCCACCCCAGTCATAGACTGTTCTCTCTACTGCCGCATGGCAAGCGGTACCGGAGTGCCAAGTCTAGGACAAAAAGGCCTCTCAACAGTTTTTACTCCCAAGCCATACTCCCAAGCCATAAGACTCCTGAACAGGTAACCAAATGGCATTGTGTGCCTCCCCCAACCCCTCTTTTACACTGCTGCTACTCTCTGTTTATCTTATATGCATAGTCACTTTAACTATACATTCATGTACATACTACCTCAATTGGCCCGACCAACCAGTGCTCCTGCACATTGGCTAACCGAGCTATCTGCATTGTGACCCACCACCCGCCAACCCCTCTTTTTACGCTACTGCTACTCTCTGTTCATAATATATGCATAGTCACTTTAACCATACCCACATGTACATACTACCTCAATAAGCCTGACTAACCGGTGTCTGTATATAGCCTTGCTACTCTTATTTTCAAATGTATTTTTACTGTTGTTTTATTTCTTTACTTACCTACACACACACACATAGTTTAAAAAAATATTCTCTCTGCACTATTGGTTAGAGTAAGTGAGCATTTCACTGTAATGTCTACACCTGTTGTATTTGGCGCACGTGACAAATAAACTTTGATTTGATTTCATTTAGTAGCAGTAGCGGTAGTGGTAACAGTAGCAGTAGTAGTGGTAGTAGTAACAGTAGCAGTAGTAGCAGTATGTGGTAGCGGTAGTGGTAACAGTATCAGTAGTAGCGATAGTAGTAGCGGTAGTGGTAAGAGTTGACTTTATTTATTTATCCTTTATTTAACCAGGAAGGGCTCAAGATAGGCAGCACCAAGTCATTACTGGAACAGTTAGCAGGATAAAGTCCAGCGAACGAAGAGAGTATCCACCACATTTCTGAACAGTTTAAAATAAATCTCAAAGTGCCATGGTAAAGAGTGTCAACAGTAGCAGCAGCAATAGTAGCAGTAGTAGCGGTAATGGTAGTGATAGTGGTAACATTAGCAGTAGTAGCGGTAGTGGTAGTTGTAACAGAGGCAGTAGTAGCGGTAGTGGTAGTGGTAGCAGTAGCAACAGCAGTAGTAGCAGTAGCGGTAGTGGTAGTAGTAGTAGCGGTAGTGGTAACAGTATCAGTAGTAGAGGCAGTGGTAGTAGGGGTAGTGGTAGTGGTAGTGGTAACAGTAGCAGTAGTAGTGGTAACAGTAGCAGTAGTAGCGGTAGTAGTAGTAGCGATAGTGGTAACAGTAGCAGTAGTAGTGGTAGTGGTAACAGTAGCAGTAGTAGCGGTAGTGGTAACAGTAGCAGTAGTAGTGGTAGCAGTAGTAGCGGTAGTGGTAAGAGTAGCAGTAGTAGCGGTAGTGGTAACAGTAGCAGTAGTATCGGTAATGGTAACAGTAGCAGTAGTAGCGGTAGTGGTAACAGCAGCAGTAGTAGCGGTAGTGGTAACAGTAGCAGCAGCAGCAGTAGTAGCGGTAGTGGTAACAGTAGCAGTAGTTGTAACAGTAGCAGTAGTAGTGGTAGTGGTAACAGTAGCAACAGCAGTAGTATCAGTAGCGGTAGTGGTAACAGTAGCAGTAGTAGCGGTAATGGTAACAGTAGCAGTAGTAGCATTAGCGGTAGTGGTAACAGCAGCAGTAGTAGTGGTAGCAGTAGTAGCAGTAGTGGTAACAGTAGCAGTAGCAGTAGTAGCGGTAGTGGTAAGAGTAGCAGTAGTAGCGGTAATGGTAACAGTAGCAGTAGTAGCATTAGCGGTAGTGGTAACAGCAGCAGTAGTAGCAGTAGTAGCGGTAGTGGTAACAGTAGCAGTAGCAGTAGTAGCGGTAGTGGTAAGAGTAGCAGTAGTAGCGGTAATGGTAACAGTAGCAGTAGTAGCATTAGCGGTAGTGGTAACAGCAGCAGTAGTAGCAGTAGTAGCGGTAGTGGTAACAGTAGCAGTAGCAGTAGTAGCGGTAGTGGTAAGAGTAGCAGTAGTAGCGGTAATGGTAACAGTAGCAGTAGTAGCATTAGCGGTAGTGGTAACAGCAGCAGTAGTAGCAGTAGTAGCGGTAGTGGTAACAGTAGCAGTAGCAGTAGTAGCGGTAGTGGTAAGAGTAGCAGTAGTAGCGGTAATGGTAACAGTAGCAGTAGTAGCATTAGCGGTAGTGGTAACAGCAGCAGTAGTAGCAGTAGTAGCGGTAGTGGTAACAGTAGCAGTAGCAGTAGTAGCGGTAGTGGTAAGAGTAGCAGTAGTAGCGGTAATGGTAACAGTAGCAGTAGTAGCATTAGCGGTAGTGGTAACAGCAGCAGTAGTAGTGGTAGCAGTAGTAGCGGTAGTGGTAACAGTAGCAGTAGCAGTAGTAGCGGTAGTGGTAAGAGTAGCAGTAGTAGCGGTAATGATAACAGTAGCAGTAGTAGCATTAGCGGTAGTGGTAACAGTAGCAGCAGCAGCAGTAGTAGCAGTATTGGTAGTGGTAGCAGTAGCAACAGCAGTAGTAGCAGAAGCGGTAGTGGTAACAGTAGCAGCAGCAGCAGTAGCAGTAGTGTTAACATTAGTGGTAGTGTTAACAGTAGCAGCAATAGCGTTAGCATTAGCGGTAGTGATAACAGCGGCAGTAGCGTTAGCATTAGCGGTAGTGGTAACAGCAGCAGTAGCGTTAGCATTAGCGGTAGTGGTAACAGCAGCAGCAGTAGTAGCAGTATTGGAACCAGTAGCAGCACCAGTAATGGTAGGAATAACAGTAGCACTATGGCGCAGGATTGTTTTGCAAGGTTGGTATTTTGTAAGGTTTTTACACCAACAATAGGGGCCACTAATCACTAATGGACATTTACAAGAGCTTAGAGAAGATTTTAAAGGGAGGTATAAAAAGCGTTGACTAATACCAAGATAAAGAGGCTAATTCTCTGCCGGAGAGATATTTATACCAGGCCTACGTTCTTAAGCTAAAGTGTTTGTGCTATCTTACGAGCTGTCAATGGTTAAGGTGTTTAAGTGATTGCTCCACTTTCTGTTGTCTAACAAATAAAGTTTGACTAGATGTTGAGACATGAAACCCATAGCAGTGCCTCATAGTACTGTCTGGGGCATGCTCTTAGGGAGACAACACCAGTGACTGCATTCTCTGTGTAGCCTTATTTATGCGGAAATGTAGTGTTAATTTGGATGAATTTGACTTGTGCTGCTTTGCACAGAACACCCTACTCTCTACTGGCTAGGTCAAACTCATAATAAAACGTAAAGATAAATTGAGCATTATAACTAAATTACCTCTGATGCTGTACCTCTCTGCAGCTGCTGTCCAAGTCCATCGAGCAACTCCGTCAGCCCAGCTCCCTGGTCAACCCACACCTGCAGGAGTCAGAGGAGGAGGAGGAGGACAACACCCGGAGGATGGCGGATGAGAGGATGGACATGCAGGAGGACAGGATGCCCCCTGGTGGTGTGATCCAGAAACACACCCTTCGCTCCAGCAACAGCAGTGGCAGCAACAGCTCTCTCGGGGAGCTGTCCTCCATCGTAGAGGCCCACCACCGCCTGGGGGTCATAAAGGTGAAAGAGGAGCCAATCGACAGCGAGGACGAGTCCCTGTCCAGTCAGAGCCTAGCGGCGGAGCAGAGGGCCTCACTCCACCAGGTCAAAGGTCAGCTGGTGATAAGAGCTGTGATCTGAGAGGGGGTAGAAGATGAAGGAGATCACACACTGCGACATTCAGAGACGCATACGTACACACACACACACACACACACACACACACACACACACACACACACACTGCAGCCAACACACACACACAGAGCCGACTAGGACTCCCCAGGCAGTCCTCTCCCTGCCCTGAGATGTGACGCTGTCTCAGTGAAGTGCAGCCGCACCCCAAACCCCCACCAGACTGACTCTCTGTTTGTGAACTTTGTGAAGTGATCTGTAATGTAAAGTATGTTTCACCGTGCTGTATATAACATGAAGAGAAGATTTACTAGAAGAGTGCTCCTTCTTTTTTTACTTCTAAGGAACTGCTTTGATTGTTTTCAGGTTCTGCTCAATTGACAGAATGTAGTATGTATGTATACAGTAGATTTAGCGTAAGAGAATATTCTAGAAGGGATGGAAAGTTTAACCGTTGTACAATTTATGAATGCCATTTTATGTTCCCATAGTGTAACATTTATGCCATCAATTCACTTCAACTTTGACTTGCTGACTGTTGTTGTTTTATTCAAATGTCATATTCTCCGTCGTTCTCCAAAAAGCTGTGATGTTCTGTGTTCAGTGGTCTCTGAAAATGACATGAAAATAAGGAAGCATGCTCATGTCTGTATGAGAGAGAATGTATTGTTCAACCTTAACACAACACAGCCCACCCTTACGACTGAGTACAGCCAGCCTACACTGGGAATGAGACTGTTTATTGATGTACAGTACTGCAGAGTGGAGGAGCAAACGCTAAATCAGTGGATGGATGGATGGATGGATGGATGGATGGATGGATGGATGGATGGATGGATAGATGATGGAGGGATATATGAATGGATGGATGGATAGATAGATAGATGGAGGGAGGGAGGGATGGATGGATGATGAATGGAGGGAGGGATGGATATATGGATGGATAGATGATGGATGGATGGATGGATGGATGGTGCAGGCAGTCAGCTCCATCAGACCATAGGACCAGGTCTGCTTCTCAAATGGCATCCCTTAGGCCTCAGGTTAAAAGTTATGTGCTATATAGGGAATATAGCAAGAACAAAACAACAAAATCATCCTGTGTTGAGATGCCGTGTCATCCTAATCTTCCTCGTTCTCCTCTTCCTCGACCTCCTCTTCCTTCTCTTCCTCCTCCTCCTCCCCTCTGGGTCCAATTCAAAGCTCAGCCAGGTTCCTACCCAACTTTCAACAGAGGATTCACTAACAGAGAGAATGAGAGAGAAAGAGAGGGAGAGAAAGAACAAGAGAGAAGGAGGGGGAGAGAGAGAGTGAGTGAGAGAGAGAGAGAAATAGAAGAAGAGAAATAGCGAGAGGGAGAGAGAGAGAGAGAAGGAGAAGGAGAGAAAGAGAGAGTGAGAGAGAGAGGGAGAGAAAGAGAGTGAGAGTGAGAGAGGAGAGGGAGAGAGAGAGAGAGAGAAAGAAGGAGAGGAGAGGAGAGAGTAGAGGGCGGGCAGGAAATGCCTTCTAGAAGCCAGGAGTCGGAATGATTCATGTGTGCAGGAATGTTAGGGGAGAGGAGGACCCAGGGTTGTAGGAGTCCAAGGGGCCAGGCTTGAGAATTGATTTACTGTCAAGGCGAATTACAAAGCGAGTGGGGATATGGTTAAGGGAGACCCTTTTTTAAAGGGAATCGCTTCCTTCGTACTCCCCAGTGACATGCTTACCTCCACACGCAGGTTTGATGTTACTTCAATAAAATAAAAAACAAGATGGGACCTTTCTCCTTCTCCCCATCCCCCACCCCTGACTCCCTCTTGAAATTGCCCCATGCAACATGTCGACTCTGGTCTTAATGTGGTCAATCAATGTATGTAAAGCTGTAACTTTTTTTCCTGTTTCGTTTGTCTTGTCAATGTGTAAAATATTACTATGGGGTTCTGTGTTTGGGTTCCTGTGAAAGACATAAACTATGTCTGTCAGTTTGTCTGTCTGCCTGTCTGACTCATACTGTACATTTAGCTCAGCCCATTCTAATGTTTGTAGTGTAAAAACCACTTTCAATCCGAACAATGTCAGTCTTGTTCCCTTGCTTCTTTGATTGGGCTGTACCGGGGCCCCTTCTCTACCCGTGGGGGGGGCCCTGGATTCTGTTCATAGCTGTTTGCGTTTGTTCTCTTTTTTTTCTGCCTTGTGCTACAAACCTTTCTTTTATCAAATAAAGTTCATTCCCCTACTGTGCAACTGTCTGGTCTTTGTAGAGGATGTTTCTAACATGTCATACAGCTTGAGTCTATACTTCCAACTTCTCATAGCCTAAATTTTGGGCCATAGATTTTCATTTTTCACATTCAAGACCCAACACAAGACTGTGTTCATGTTATTGTACATCTCAGATGTCTCCCCCTAAACTAAACCATTAGCCCACTTTCCCCACACTCAGTCACATAACCCACTAAACACAGGCCAGCTCCTCATTTCTCTGGGATCTGTGTAACCCTTTAAAGGAGAGCTTAAGGGGCTTTCTAAGCAGCTCTTTGATGAGCAGAGAGGCTCCTAGCGGCAGCATTACAGCAGTTAAGACTAGGTGAGGCTAGGCTAGGAGTGGGTGATAGGTATGACTTAAACTGAGCTTAAGCAATTTCACACCCAGGCTTAGTTCTTTCTTGCACTGGTAAGACTTGATATATTTCACACTACACGCAATAATGACAATAGGAAAGATCACAGCTCAGACCCTTGAGCAGTTTTCTGCAATTTAAGGTAGGCTGTTTGGGATGGTTGTTATTTGTCTCCAGTGACATTTCTGTAGCCAAAGTAACTGCTGCAAATGTAGTAAATATTGGGCAACCATTTCTTCTTCTTTCAGTTTCAGCCTTCTTCCCTCAAAGCTTCCAGATACCTCTTCCGGAACATTCACAAAGGTGTAATGTTACCTTATATTAGGAAGTATTCAGAGTCAAATTAAACCTTGATTATTTTTTAAGTTGATGCCATCTGTCTTGGGGCCTCTTGCCCTTGTGGTTTTAAATGAGCTGTTACAAAGGCAGAACAAATAATGGAGTCCCCATCTATCTGCACCAGCCCTCCCCAAGGTGCCCACAGACCCAGTTGTAAAAGCAAACAAGCATTTTTAAAGGGTGGCCAAGCAGGGGAGGAAGCAAGAAAACATACCTATTTCCTCTCCGCACCGAGTTATAGTGTGTAGGGGGGTCTTCATTAGGAGAGCATAGTGTGCAGGGGGGGTCTTCATAAGGAGAGCATAGTGTGCAGGGGGTCTTCATAAGGAGAGCATAGTGTGCAGGGGGGGTCTTCATAAGGAGATCATAGTGTGTAGGGGGGGTCTTCATAAGGAGAGCATAGTGTGCAGGGGGTCTTCATAAGGAGATCATAGTGTGCAGGGGGGGTCTTCATAAGGAGAGCATAGTGTGCAGGGGGGTCTTCATAAGGAGAGCATAGTGGGGCAGGGGGGTCTTCATAAGGAGAGCATAGTGTGTAGGGGGGGTCTTCATAAGGAGAGCATAGTGTGCAGGGGGTCTTCATAAGGAGATCATAGTGGGGCAGGGGGGTCTTCATAAGGAGATCATAGTGTGTAGGGGGGGTCTTCATAAGGAGAGCATAGTGTGTAGGGGGGGTCTTCATAAGGAGAGCATAGTGTGCAGGGGGTCTTCATAAGGAGAGCATAGTGTGCAGGGGGGGTCTTCATAAGGAGATCATAGTGTGTAGGGGGGGTCTTCATAAGGAGAGCATAGTGTGCAGGGGGTCTTCATAAGGAGATCATAGTGTGCAGGGGGGGTCTTCATAAGGAGAGCATAGTGTGCAGGGGGGGTCTTCATAAGGAGAGCATAGTGGGGCAGGGGGGTCTTCATAAGGAGAGCATAGTGTGCAGGGGGGGTCTTCATAAGGAGAGCATAGTGTGTAGGGGGTCTTCATAAGGAGAGCATAGTGTGCAGGGGGGTCTTCATAAGGAGAGCATAGTGTGCTCTAAAGATTGGGATGTTGTGTGTGGGTGCGTGTGTGTGTGTGTGTGTGTGTGTGTGTGTGTGTGTGTGTGTGTGTGTGTGTGTGTGTGTGTGATAGATGATGATACACTTCCTGTCAATTAATCTCTCCCAAAGCACCTCAAATTCTCAGAATTTGGTCCCTAGTGCTTCCCAAATGGCATTCCTATCCTATATAGTGTACTACTTACTCCAAGGCGTTTTACTATGACTTCAGCAGTCCATGGCCGGTCAAACCAAATCATGGGCCCTGGGAAGGAACATTTTAAAGTCCTGCCTTTTGACATCAGAGATAAAATATTGTAGTTTTCAAACAAATGTTCTGTAATTCTACACATTTTGTCATGAGTAAAGATTTTTGGTTTTTGCAGCTTTAACAATAATATCCTGCATTTTGTTATGGGGCAGAGACAAAATGTTGCAGTTTTAAAGCTTCAATTACATTGCATGTATGTATATATAAAAAAGAAGTAGGGAGTGGGAAAATGTAGAATTGGTGGAGTACTGTAGATACCAATATCCCTGTGAGCCTCCCAAGCCCATGCTGCCCAGGGTTAAAACATACCTTTTAGATGAATAATGTTACATTGTATTATAATACACACCATAAACTTATTCCACTGATCCTTTGGCCAAAATTGGTTTCATCTTTTGTTCTTAGTACTATTCATATAAAAATATGTACTGTATGTAAATCAAAATCTATTCATTTGTAATATATTTTGAGATCTAGCTGCAGTACCCCACTTGGAGAAGCCCTGATATAGGGAACAGGGTCCATTTGGGACAGAACTCCTGTCTGTGTTGAGGCCTAAATAATGAGCTGGAGCGTTCCCATGAGGAGTTCCGCCCCCTGGGGCTCCGGCAGCAAGATATGGGACAGAACCTCTGTCTGTGCTGAGGTAGGCCTAAATGATGATCTGGAGGGTTCCCATGAGTAGTCCTGCCTCCTGGGGCTCTGGCAGCAAGACATGGGACATCGCCTGGCTGGAAGCAGAGAAAACCAGGATAGCCTGAGGTCCAGCTGTCAGGAGGAAGTCAGAGTAGTGGACTACAACACTATTGTCAGTCTCTCTGTCTCTCTAGCCCTGTTCATACCTTGTTCTAGCATAAGGCCATAAGGCCACATTTTTAGTCAGGTGTAGATGATTAAAAGACGTATTGGGATCTGATTGTGATCAAATCTTGAAAGTGTAAACGGATAGGATCAGGACAAGATCAGGGCGAAGGACACATGTTAACAGGGCTTCTGTCACTCTCTCTCTCTCTCTGTCCATCTGTCAGTCCGTCCGTCCGTCTTTCTTCTCTTATCAGTAAGTTTTAATATTACCTTACTGTAATTTCCTTTCATTTACTCATAGCAAAAGTAAATTTTCTTGCTTATTTTAGGCAAGGTACTAAGAACTGTTTTAGCTAACTGTGTGAAAACATATGTTAAACATTGGCCCCTGTATTAAAACTTTTTGGAACCAAGTTCCTTGGGTCAGTTTGTTAGAAAAGATTATCGAACCGCGGCTGAGACTTCAGTTCATTTGATTAGCTTTGGTTTCATTAAAAGCGGCGTCACTAGAGACGTCATTATAGACCCGGGTTCAATCCCGGCCTGATTCATAACCGGCCTTGATCGGGAGTCCCATAGGGCGGTGCACAATTGGCCCAACATCGTCCGGGTTAGGGAAGGGTTTGCCCAGGGTAGGCCATCATTGTAAGTAAGAATTTGTTCTTAACTGACTTGCCCAGTTAAATAAAGGTTAACTAAAATTAATTCATTCATTTGAAAAATCAACTAGATGAGGCATGATTGCCACACAATCGTACCAGTTCGTATAACTGTCTATGTTTTTACTTGTCATGCTAACGATAGCATAAAGTTGGCTGTTCGGTGAAGACCTTATACCCTGTGTTTCTATTTCCTGACTAAAACCCTGTTTATTATTCTCCGTTGTCTGATCAAACCCTGTGCTATTTGAAAGCCACTTGCACAGCTGAAATGGAAGCAGATGAATAGTACGGCACAGCATTGAAGTTTTCCAGCTTTCTCGTGTGGATGTGAGGGGATTTTTGCGATGTTGGCATCCACTTGGAAGCTATAATACAACGGGCTGTTTTTCTTTCCATTTGCTCGTACCAATGCTGGAGGTGTGGGACACTGACATTACAGCAGAGACACCACTGGCAGCAAAGAAAGTAGACACTGTGTTTGTCTGCTAGCTAGTGTCAAAAAGACCACCTGGAACTTTAAAGAAATAGTGCTCTGGTAGACTGGGGACTGACTGTGGTGGACTCATTTATGTTGGAGGCCTCTGTGTGCCCAGTTCTCCAGGGTTTGGGCTGAGGTTATTTTCACAAGACTGTCAAACCAAATGTACTCGCAGTACCGTCCAATTGTTCAAGTTTGTTCCAAGTTGGCTGAGCCTGATGGTCTGTCTACTGAGCTTTGTTTGGTCCGGTGGGGCTGGTGGGCATGACATCATTGGAGACAAACTGTAATTTAATATATGATGAGATATGTAATATGGGGCGAAGAGAATAAATCAAAAGCTTCTCTATTTTTTAATACCTATTCAAAGTACATTTAGTTATGTTTATGTACTTTGCAACTAATGCGATTTTGGAACATGATTTTCAAATCAAACAAATACATCTTTTCAACCCAAATCATTCTGAAAGACCACCATCACTACAAGAAGTAACTACTGGTCTTCCTCTCACATGAACCAGGGGTTTTCTCTTCTCTTCTCTTTTCTCTTCTCTTTTCTCTTCTCTTCTCTTTTCTCTTCTCTTCTCTTTTCTCTTCTCTTCTCTTTTCTCTTCTCTTCTCTTTTCCTTCTCTTCTCTTTTCCTTCTCTTCTCTTTTCTCTTCTCTTCTCTTTTCCTTCTCTTCTCTTTTCCTTCTCTTCTCTTCTTCTTCACCTTCTCTTCTTCTTCAACTTCTCTTCTGTTCTATTTTCTTCTTATCTTTTCTTCTTCACCTTCTCGTCTCTTCCATGTTCTTCTTCTTCCCTTCTCTTCCTTCTTCTTCTCCTTCTCCAGACAGAGATGAAACACCCAAAGCCAGTCAGATAGATAGTGTCCAGGGGTTTATACCTCTGTCTCCTTGAGCGGTGTCATCCATACTGTTATCTTAGCTCCACCAGGATTAATGCTCCTTTTCAAGTTTAATGAGATAAGAGACCTGGGGGAGGCATCCCCCTGCCGTGTTCAAAGACACTGCAGCCCCACCAGGAACTGCTTTATCTCAGCCCAATGATTGGCCTGGCTGATAGGTGATTCTGAGGAACTGCAGTGGCCCAGAGAAGTGGGATCTGGGGGTGATGGGGTGGGAGTGGGACAGACTGGCAAACTTGGCCTCTTCTCTTAAAAGAAAGAAAGCTCCACCGTTGTGGCTCAGGCATCCCCGAGATGCCTCCTGTTCCCCCTCTCTATTTGATTCCAGCGACCAGGACACTTTTTAAGTGCCTGCCTCCCTCACACCACCGGTGCTCCAGAGCCCATAAAGCAAGTGGGCCCGCTCCCGGAGGCTCAGAGGCTAGTTGGACAGGACGTGTTTGTAAGCGTTGCCTGAATGCACCGCCAGGAGAAACAACACCCCCAGGGCTCGTAAGGCTTGTGAGTTTTTCTTCCAACTCCAAGCCAAGAAGCCATTTCCAGTTCCAGCTCAATTCCTCTAGTCGTTTGTGGCCTGTGTGATCATGAAGCATCGGGACCTACCTCATGGTCTACATGGCATGCTAAATGATATCTGTTAGGGAAAAAGGCCGTAACTGATAGGGGACAGAGTAAACTAATATACTGCCCTGATTAAATCTCCATCATCAAACTGCATGTCCTTTAATGACTATAGAATTAGCATTGTTTCCATGTTCCAAAAAATGTGTAATATTCTAGAATATCCGTCAGGTCCGGTTTCAGTTCCGCAGTTAGAATTTGACCTTAAACCATTAGAGCATGAAGCACTGATGTCATATATCAAGTCTACTAAGTTGCACACATACAGTACCACTCAAAAGTTTGGACACACCCACTCATTCAAGGATATTTCTTTATTTTTTACTATTTTCTATATTGGAGAATAATAGTCAAAACATCAAAACTATGAAATAACATATATGGAATCATGTAGTGACCAAAAAAGTGTTAGACAAATTTAAACATACTTTATATTTGAGATTCTTCAAAGTAGCCACAATTTGCCTTGATGACAGCTTTGCACACGCTTGGAATTCTCTCAACCAGCTTCATGAGGAAAGCTTTTCCAACAGTCTCGAAGGAGTTCCCACATATCCTGAGCACTTCTCCTTTACTCTGCGGTCCAACTCATCCCAAATCATCTCAATTGGGTTGAGGTCGGGTGATTGTGGAGGCCAGGTCATCTGATGTAGCACTCCATCACTCTCCTTGGTGAAATAGCCCTTACACGGCCTGGAGGTGTGTTTTGGGTCAATGTTGTGTTGAAAAACAAATGATAGTACCACTAAGCGCGAAACAGATGGGATGGCGTATAGCTGAAGAATGCTGTGGTAGCCATGCTGGTTAAGTGTGCCATGAATTCTAAATAAATCACTGATAGTGTCACCAGCAAAGCACCATCACACCTCCTCTTCCATGCTTCCCGGTGGGAACCACACATGCGGAGATCATCCGTTCACCTACCCTGGTGTCCATTAGTAGTGGTTTCTTTGCAGCAATTGACCATGAAGGCCTGATTCACACAGTCTCCTCTGAACAGTTGATGTTGAGATGTGTATGTTACTTAAACTCTGTGAAGCATTTATTTGTTTTGCAATCTGAGGTGCAGTTAACTCTAATGAACTTATCCTCTGCAGCAGAGGTAATTCTGGGGCTTAATTTCCTGTGGCGGTCCTCATGAGAGCCAGTTTCATCACAAAGTTTGATGCTTTTTGCGACTGCACTTGTTGAAACTTTCAAAGTTCTTGAAATGTTCCGTATTGACTGACCTTCATGTCTTAAATTAATCATGGACTGTCATTTCTCTTTGCTTATCTGAGCTGTTCTTGACATAATATGGACTGTCATTTCTCTTTGCTTATCTGAGCTGTTCTTGACATAATATGGACTGTCATTTCTCTTTGCTTATTTGAGCTGTTCTTGACATAATATGGACTGTCATTTCTCTTTGCTTATCTGAGCTGTTCTTGACATAATATGGACTGTCATTTCTCTTTGCTTATTTGAGCTGTTCTTGACATAATATGGACTGTCATTTCTCTTTGCTTATTTGAGCTGTTCTTGACATAATATGGACTGTCATTTCTCTTTGCTTATTTGAGCTGTTCTGGACATAATATGGACTTGGTCATTTCTCTTTGCTTATCTGAGCTGTTCTTGACATAATATGGACTGTCATTTCTCTTTGCTTATCTGAGCTGTTCTTGACATAATATGGACTTGGTCATTTTTTTACTTATCTATTTTTTACTTAACACTTATTTTCCTTAAACTGCATTGTTGGTTACGGGCTTTTAAGTCAGCATTTCACCTGTTGTTTTCGGCGCATGTGACAAATAAAGTTACATTTGATTTGATTTGGTATTTTACCAAATTTTGTATTTTACCAAATCAAATCAAATCAAAATGTATTTGTCACATGCGCCGAATACAACAAGTGTAGACTTTACCGCGAAATGCTTACTTACAAGCCCTTAACCAACAGTGCAAGAAAATAGTAAAAAGTAACACAATAAGAATAACAATAACGAGGCTATATACAGGGGGCACCGGTACTGAGTCAGTAATTTGTACATGTAGGTAGGGGGGATGTAACTATGCATAGATAATAAACAGCGAGTAGCAGCAGCGTACAAAAGGGAGGGAGGGTACCGCTTACCATGCGGTAGCATGGCAAGCTTTGTGGGCACTATGGTGTTGAACCCTGAGCTGTAGTCAATGAACAGCATTCTCACATAGGTGTTCCTTTTGTCTAGTGGGTCTAAGGTGTTTGGGAGGATGCTGTTGATGTGAGCCATGACCAGCCTTTCAAAGCACTTCATGGCTACCGACGTGAGTGCCACGGAGCGGTAATAATTTAGGCAGGTTACCTTCACTTCCTTGGGCAGAGGGACTATGGTGGTCTGCTTGAAACATGTAGGGATTACAGACTCGGTCAGGGAGAGGTTGAAAATGTCAGTGAAGACACTTGACAGTTGGCCCGCACATGCTTTGAGTTCACGTCCTGGTAATCCGTCTGGCCCAGCGGATTTGGAATGTCGACCTGTTTAAAAGGTTTTGTTCACATCGGCTACCGAGAGCGTTATCACAGTCATCCAGAACAGCTAGTGCTCTCGTGCATGCTTCAGTGTTGCTTGCCTCGAAGTAAGCATAAAAGGCATTCAGCTCATCTGGTAGGCTCGCGTCACTGGGCAGCTTGCGTCTGGGTTTCCCTTTGTAGTCCGTAATACTTTTCAAGCCCTGCCACATCCGACGAGCATCAGAACTGGTGTAGTAGGATTCACTCTTAATCCTGTATTGACGCTTTGCTTGTTAGATGGTTCATCTGAGGGCATAGAAGGATTTCTTATAAGCGTCCGGATTAGTCTCCCGTTCATTGAAAGCGGCAGCTCTTAGCCTTTAACCCGATGCAGATGTTGCCTATAATCCATGGCTTCAGGTTGGGATATGTACGTACAGTCACTGTGGGCATGATGTCATCGATGCACTTATTGATGAAGCTGATGACTGAGGTAGTGTACTCCTCAGTGCCATTAGATGAATCCCAGAACATATTACAGTCTGTGCTAGCAAAACAGTCCTGTAGTGTAGCATTCACGTCATCTGACCACTTCCGTATTGAGCGAGTCACTGGTACTTCCTGCTTTAGTTTTTGCTTGTAGGCAGGATTCAGGAGGATAGAATTATGGTCAAATTTGCCAAATGGTGGGCGGGGGAGAGCTTTGTATGGATCTGTAAGGAGTAAAGGTGGTCTAGGATTTTTTTTCTCTGGTTGCACATGTGATATGCTGGTAAAATTTGGTTAAACTGATTTAAGTTTGCCTGCATTAAATTCCCTGGCCACTAGGAGCGCCGCTTCTGGGTGAGCATTTTCTTCTTTGCTTATGGCCTTAAAGAGTTGGTTGAGAGCTGTCTTAGTGCCAGCTTCGTTCTGTCGTGGTAAATAGATGGCTATGAATAATATAGATGAGAACTCTCTTGGTAGATAGCGTGGTCTACAGCTTATCATAAGGTACTCTACCTCAGGCGAGCAATACCTTGAGACTTGTTTAATATTAGACATCACGCACCAGCTGTTATTGACAAATAGACACACACCCCCACCCCTCCTCTTACCAGAGGTAGTGTCTCTGTTCTGCCGGTGCATGGAAAACCCTGCTAGCTCTATATTGTCTGTATCATCGCTCAGCCACGTCTCGGTGAAACATAAGATGTTCCAGTTTTTAATGTCCCGTTGGTAGGATAATCTTAATCGTAGGTCATCAATTTTATTTTCCAATGATTGCACGTTAGCAAGAAGAATGGACGGCAGTGGGAGTTAACTCACTTGCCGACAGATTCTCAGAAGGATCTCGATCTGCGGCCCCTTTTCTTACGTCTTTTCTTCATGCAAAAGGTCAGGATCTGGGCCTGTTTCATTGAAAGCAGGATATCCTTCTCGTCGAACTCGTTAAATTAAAAAGTTTCTTCCAGTCCGCGGTGAGTAATCGCTGTTCTGATGTCCAGAAGTTATTTTAGGTCTTAAGAGATGGAAGCAGCAACATTATGTACACAATAAGTTAACAAATAAGTTACACTATACACAAAAAAAACGAACAAAATAGCACAATTGGTTGGGAGAATGTAAAATGTCAGCCATGTTCTTCGGCACCATCATCTGTATACCACCCTACCTTGTCACAACAAAACTGACTGGGTCAAACACATTAAGAATCAAAGAAATTCCACAAATTAACAAGGCACACCTGTTAATTTAAATGCATTCCAGGTGACCACCTCGTGAAGCTGGTTGAGAGAATGCCAAGAAAGTGCAAAGCTGTCATCAAGGCAAAGGGTGGTAACTTTAAAGAATCTCAAATATAAAATAGATTTAGATTTAGATTTGTTTAACTCTTTTTGCTTACTACATGATTACATATATGTTTTTTTCATAGTTTTGATGTCTTCACTATTATTTTACAGTAAAAAGAAAGAAAAACCGTGGAATGAGTAGCTGTGTCTAATCTTTTCACTGGTACTATGTATGTATAGCCACTTACACATTGACTTCTCTAAAGAATGCATTTCAGTCTATAGGATACAGTTATTTCCAGATCTTCTAGAGGAGATCTAAGACAGGTTTTGAGTAATGTTATTAAGTGGCTCTGGGGAATTCAGCTCGAGGCACATTTTTCAAGGTTGGGGTGAAGGATTCCCTCATTATCACTATATATTGAGAAAATGAAACAAAGGACCCAGGAGAGGTCCCAAAGGCATCCACCCCGTCCCGCATGGCATGCAGGGGAGTTGACTGTCCTTCATGCTACACACTATATCACTATAGGGCTAATCTCTGGGGTGAACATCTGTATGGTGATACGTAAGGCGCGTGGTTGTGCATGTAGACTAACCTCTAACAGGGTCAGTGGGAAATACAGGGCTCCAACGGCCATTAATGTCACTGGCAGCCATGTTTGTTCATCTGTGTAATGTTCAAATTGCGTCATCACTCCAATACATTACAGAGGAGGCCCTGTCTTCGGGTCCAAAGGGCACCATATTCCCTATTTAGTGCACTGCTCTTGATCAGAGCCCTATTATGGAATAGGGTGTCATTTGGGATGCAGCCCTTGCTTGTGGAGCCATGTCCATAGCTCATGTTGGATTCCACATTATGTGAAGTGTATAAAATATCCATAAAAAGTATGTTCCCACAAGAGGTACTGAAACTTCAAATCTTGTATCTTTAGTACGGTGGTGTAAATATTAGACAGACTGTATAGACAGAGTGGGGTTTCTGTCAAGCTACTGGGAATGTCAAACTCTCAAATAAGCAATGCAGCCTGTGCCAAACTGAGTGGTTCTTTGTAGTATGTTTAAAATGTACAACAAACTCTGTGAGGTTTCCTGTTTCCAATTTGAATGACGAGTAGACTTGGAGGACAGCTTTTTCACTTAAATATATATATTTTTTATCTCTGAAATAAAATCTAATTACACCAAATATTTGTTTGAATCTCGTTCTATTTTTCCTTAATATTGTTTACTTTAGCTAAGTAAGAGAGAGGTCACATCAAAACTAGAGCTGTGGAATGTTAGGGTGCTTAACTCAATATCTAATACAAACATCTCGGAGCAAGGCTGTCTGTCCAACACCATTATGAGGGTCATCATCTGTCTCTGAGCGGTATGAGGCTCCTGGCCAAGTCCCTGGGCTAAGGCCAAGTCATATAAAGTGCATTACTGACCAGGACTCCATAAAAGTCATATGCTCTCCTTTACTATGGACTTCTCAGTAGTTGGTATTCAGTCTTATGCAGATGCCCTATGGACTTCTCAGTAGTTGGTATTCAGTCTTATGCAGATGTGACTTCTCAGTAGTTGGTATTCAGTCTTATGCAGATGCCTTTACTATGGACTTCTCAGTAGTTGGTATTCAGTCTTATGCAGATGCCTTTACTATGGACTTCTCAGTAGTTGGTATTCAGTCTTATGCAGATGCCTTTACTATGGACTTCTCAGTAGTTGGTATTCAGTCTTATGCAGATGCCTTTACTATGGACTTCTCAGTAGTTGGTATTCAGTCTTATGCAGATGCCTTTACTATGGACTTCTCAGTAGTTGGTATTCAGTCTTATGCAGATGCCTTTACTATGGACTTCTCAGTAGTTGGTATTCAGTCTTATGCAGATGCATAATGGGCTTTGCAGGCGTGGTCCTCTTGAGCGCGCTGAATAAATGTCATTCAACCACTGAAAACCTTCCCACTTGCTGGCCAACAGATTGTATAATGGAGTTTTCATTTAATAGGGTTTTCAGTACATTTAAATAAAGCCATCTCTTTAAATTTGGTGTACCACTTTTACTGCAGTGGGCTAAATCAGGGTCCGAGTGTTTCTTAGTCAAACAAATCTACCTGGAAACAAAAGTATACACCTCACACACATGGTTATGGGCTTTAAAAAATGAAGACACCTGTACCATGTCAGATATTGAGTTGAAATGTACTCAATTTTGAGTTTGCATCCCCATATTACACTTTATATACATCACAGAAGACTGAAAATATCAACACCGTTTGACATAGAAACACCGAATTTTCGGCTGTTTAAAAAAATCAATAATGTTTATTAATTACAAAATGATGAAACGATCCACCCATGAGACCGTTTTTGACTGCAGGAAAAGGGCTATACTTTGAAATTTCTCGACAGGCTCACTAGAATATATGGAGAGAACGTTCCGAATATTAGGATCAATGACAGAAAGCCATGTCAATACATGCATATTCGTCTCGTTTTCAGCATCAATTGGTGGACAAAAAATACTCTGATCTTGCTTAATATTTAGGGTTAGGAAAGTATTCATGAATAATAATAAAAACAGGGTTGAAGAGTCTTTATGAATTTATTGGTGAATAAAAAATACAGTGGTTTGATTCATCTTGAAAGTTGCCATATTCAATTGTTCCATCCATAAAATATTGAATGGTGTGAAAAGTACACAATAGGGATTTGAAAAATAATCCTATACATCTACCCTAATAATCCTCACTAATCATGGACCTGTGATGAAATGGGTCCAGTGGGAATGAACCGTGCTCCAGGGTCCAGGTTTAAACTGGTGTCTCTGGTCTGCGTCCCATAATGATTGAAATAGGCTTGTAATGCATCAACCTATTATGTTCCTTCCACTATTGTTAGTTGTCCTGAGGAACCACCACACGGACATGACAGAGGAAAGAAATGTAAACTAATAATGGCATGAAGGAAACTAACACTAAAGTGACAGTTATAAATGTAAGGAAACTAACACTAAAGTGACAGTTATAAATGTCAGGAAACTAACACTAAAGTGACAGTTATAAATGTCAGGAAACTAACACTAAAGTGACAGTTATAAATGTCAGGAAACTAACACTAAAGTGACAGTTATAAATGTCAGGAAACTAACACTAAAGTGACAGTTCAGTAAGGAAACTATAAAGTGACAGTTATAAAAGGAAACTAACACTAAAGTGACAGTTATAAATGTAAGGAAACTAACACTAAAGTGACAGTTATAAATGTAAGGAAACTAACACTAAAGTGACAGTTATAAATGTAAGGAAACTAACACTAAAGTGACAGTTATAAATGTAAGGAAACTAACACTAAAGTGACAGTTATAAATGTCAGGAAACTAACACTAAAGTGACAGTTATAAATGTCAGGAAACTAACACTAAAGTGACAGTTCTAAATGTCAGGAAACTAACACTAAAGTGACAGTTATAAATGTAAGGAAACTAACACTAAAGTGACAGTTATAAATGTCAGGAAACTAACACTAAAGTGACAGTTATAAATGTAAGGAAACTAACACTAAAGTGACAGTTATAAATGTAAGGAAACTAACACTAAAGTGACAGTTCTAAATCAATGTGGGTATACTTGATTGTTGTTACAGATAGTGGCTATTATTTAACACCATACAAATGGTAAAAAATACAATAAAAATTCTGAGCATATAATGAAAACCTTCTTAAAATCACAAATCAAGTCGGTAGGTTTGGCGCTATATACTGTCATTTGCGCTTGGCTACAGAAGCCTATAGCTTGGGTCTCCAAATGTTATCCCTGCAAGTTAACAAGGCCAGCATTTCAGAAGCTGCACTGTGGAAAAGGTGATAGATATGTTGCTATGCTTCAGTTAATCCGTTTGCTGCCATATGACTGGTTTCACATTTGTCTCCAGCGATCATAAGATAAAATAGATCTAAAACAATTGTAATATATATTTACCACCCCCTTACCCAAACAGCTTACTCATTTACCTCGCTCTTATCAATAGTTCTTATCAATCTGTAAATTACAGTGCATGGAGAATGCTGTTATTTCTATCAGAAAAGATCAAGTAGATGAGGTTCACCGTTTCAGGTGAAGTAATTATGAGGGAGTTAAGTCAAGGTCAGAATAGGGTGTATCTGTAGACACACCTCCCCCACACCTTCATTTATTTGACCTCCAGTGATCTCCGATTAGCGGTGAATACCACGCTATTCTCATGCTTTAGTTCAAAGTTGTAATACACGTAGAGAGAAAAGTGCTTAAAAGAGGTCTGAATTCAGCACTCCCCATGAGCCCTGGAGCATCCCTGTCCCTAAGAGACATGGAATGGGCAGGCAATTCCCCATGAGCCCTGGAGCATCCCTGTCCCTAAGAGACATAGAATGGGCAGGTAATTCACCAAGAGCCCTGGAGCATCCCTGTCCCTAAGATACATAGAATGGGCAGGCAATTCACCATGAGCTAAGTATCCTTACTCTCCTGCATGTTGTGCATCCATCCTCTGAAAGCAGTGATGATTATGTACTCAACAGTATTTCACATTATTTAGTCTTTAGGAAAGGCCAGAGTATGAGACAAGGCTGAATATCATAGAGCTCATTATAAGAATTAAAGATGTGTTTAATCAAGTTCCCAATATGTGTGTGTTCAGATTATGAGTTCATGTACATATGAGCTGGTGATATCCTGGCAAGGCATTCAACGCACATAGTTCAACTTTGAGTTTGAATTGAGTTATAAATGAATTACTCCCATCGTACAGGTGTTGACTATCATTATTTTCTGAGGTTTAATCAAACATTGAGTCTTGCCAAATGTGAGGCTCAAGCATAGTACAGCTGCACACAGTATCTGCAGAGAAAATATCTCTCGTCATTATCACCATCATAGTTGCTATTTGGGTCTAGTCCTGTTCAGTGTGAGAAAGCAGAAAGAAGCTTTGCAGGAACAGTGGTCTCCTGACAGAACACAGAATCAGAACCTGACTCGCTTCATGAATCCATCCTATCCACAGTCATTAGTCGGAGTCAGGAACAGTGGTCTCCTGACAGAACACAGAACCAGAACCTGACTCACTTCCTGAATCCATCCAATCCACAGTCATTAGTCGGAGTCAGGAGCAGTGATGACAAACATTCTAGAATCAGTTGAAGAGGTTCTGAGGAGGGAGCTCACAGTCTCCTAAACCCGACCCTAGGCAACAGTCTGCCTAGGAAGACTATAGGAGCTGCACAGTCTCCTAAACCCGACCCTAGGCAACAGTCTGCCTAGGAAGACTATAGGAGCTCCAGCATCACTGTTGATCCAAGAGAATCTGTCCGGATCAGTTTGGATCTGGTTAGCCAGCCAAGCAGCAAGTTTATAGGAAATTACGTAAATGAGTAAAAACAGTGTTTCACCTTCATTTGCTTGTATAACAGGAGCTCCATGACCAAGGGGCTCACACTGTTCCAAGATACCCACGTGGATGTTACTACAGTGGGCATGACTACTACTGGACACAACCCTCACCCTGGTGCCATGGCCCTGCCAGTGTTTCAATCAAGTGTTCTACACTAATGTAAGGATGCATGACTCGCCTGGACTAGAATGTATGCCCCTCTCGAGCACGACACTACAAGTCTTTTCAGACAGGGATTTGCTTTTGACGACCCTGGAAATCGCCAGATACAACACAGGAGGTTGGTGGCATCTTAACTGGAGAGGACTGGCTCGTGGTAATGGCTGGAGCGGAATAGGTGGAACGGTTCAAATACATTCAACACATGGTTTCCAGGTCTTTGATGCCATTCCATTTGATCCGTTCCAGCAATTACTATGAGCCGTCCTCCCCTCAGCAGTCTCCACTAATATACAAGTATGGGGATTATCGGATTTAAATGCACAGGATGCCACACTGTGCTGCTGCTGCAGTTTTGATGTTCAGCTGGCACTGCCCACCTTATCTGGGCTGGTGGTAATCCTCCATGAACAAGCTTCACATTATGCTGAGAGCAGTGTGGAAGTAACTGCAGAACAGGTGGTCTCTCTCTCTCTCTCTCTCTCTCTCTCTCTCTCTCCGACTATATATATATATATATATATATATATATATATATATATATATATATATAGAGAGAGAGAGAGAGAGAGAGAGAGAGAGAGAGAGAGAGAGTACCAGTCAAAAGTTTGGACACACCTACTCATTCAAGGGTTTTTCTTTATTTTACTATTTTCTACATTAACGACAGCTTTGCACACTCTTGACATTATCTCAACCAGCTTCATGAGGTGGTCACCTGGAATGCATTTAAATTAACAGGTGTTCCTTGTTAAAAGTTAATATGTGGAATTGATTTCCTTTTGAATGCATTTGAGCCAATCAGTTGTGTTGTGACAAGGTAGGGGTGGTATACAGAAGATAGCCCTATTTGGTAAAAGTCCATATTATGTCAAGAACAGCTCAAATAAGCAAAGAGAAATGACAGTCCATCATTACTTTAAGACATGAAGGTCAGTCAATCCAGACAATTTCAAGAACTTTGAAAGTTTCTTCAAGTGCAGTCGCAAAAACCATCAAGTTCTATGATGAAACTGACACTCATGAGGAACACCACAGGGAAGGAAGACCCAGAGTTACCTCTGCTGCAGAGGATAAGTTCATTAGAGTTAACTGTCTCTCATGATTAACACCACAGGGAAGGAAGACCCAGAGTTACCTCTGCTGCAGAGGATAAGTTCATTAGAGTTAACTGTCTCTCATGAGGACCGCCACAGGGAAGGAAGACCCAGAGATAAGTTCATTAGAGTTAACTGCACCTCAGAAAATGCAACCCAAATAAATGCTTCACAGAGTTCAACTAACAGACACATCTCAACATCAACTGTTCAGAGGAGACTGCGTGAATCATGCGTTAATGGTCAAATTGCTGCAAAGAAACCACTACTAAAGGACACCAATAGTAAGAAAAGACTTGCTTGGGCCAAGAAACACAAGCAATGGACATTAGACCGGTGGAAATATGTCCTTTGGTCTGATGAGTTCAAATTGTAGATTTTTGGTTCCAACCGCCGTGTCTTCCTGTGGCTGTCCTCATGAGAGTCAGTTTCATCATAGAGCTGGATGGTTTTTGCGATTGCACTTGAAGAAACTTTCAAAGTTCTTGACATTTTCTGGATTGACTGACCTTCATGTCTTAAGGTATGGAGAGTAGGTGAAAGAATAATCTCCACATATGTGGTTCCCACCGTGAAGCATGGAGAAGGAGGTGTGATGGTGTGGGGGTGCTTTGCTGGTGACACTATCAGTAATTATTTCAAATTCAAGGGACACTTAATGGCTACCTCAGCATTCTGCAGCAATACACCATCCCATCTGGTTTGCGCTTAGTGGGACTATCATTTGTTTTTCAACAGGGCAACGACCCAAAACACACCTCCAGTGCTGCATCAGATGACCTGGCTTCCACAATCACCTGCCCTCAACCCAATTAAGATGAGTTGAATCGCAGGGTGAAAGAAAAGCAGCCAAAAAGTGCTCATAGCATATGTTTGAAACACTATCCTCATGAAGCTGGTTGAGAGAATGCCAAGAGTGTGCAAAGCTGTCATCAAGGCAAAGGGTGGCTACTTTGAAGAATCTCAAATATAAAATATATTTGATTTGTTTAACTTATTTGGTAACTACATGATTCAATATGTGTTATTTAATAGTTTTGATGTCTTCTCTATTATTCTACAATGTAGAAAATATTAAAAATAAAGAAAAACCATTGACTGTATATATATTATTCTCTCTCTCACATTCGCTCTCTCTCTCTCTACTTCTTTGGCCTTCTCTTTCTCAGTTCAATAAAATTCAAAGGGCTTCCATGGCATGGGAAACAGATAATAAACTAAACTGAAATAAACAATGTCAAATGAACAGTAAACATTACACTCACACAAGATCCAAAGGAATAAAGACATTTCAAATGTCATATTATGGCTATATATATATATACAGTGTTGTAACCATGTGCAAATAGTTCAAGTACAAATGGGAAAATAAATAAACATATGGGTCGTTTTTACATTTTCTCTCTGTCTCATTCTCTCTCCTACCCCCCAACAATACAAACTCTATTTATGGTCATGAAAATAGTTTCTGAAAACATAATGAACCATTCTAAGCCTCCACATTCATCCTATGACAAGTTAGTAGTCAGGGAGGAAATTCCCCCAGAACAATGTGCAGCAGTGGCTACCCAGAAAACCAAAATTGGTTCTGTGAAAGTTTCCAGAACATTCATTATGTCGTGGCCAGGTTCATCTTCATTCTTCAGAGGACACATATCTTCTTGTTTTTTTACAGCTTTTCTGCTACATATACATACATTTTACATACACATTTTACATACATTGTACTTTTATATAAAGCAGTCACATAACAATAATACATTACCAAACATCAGCTCTTTAATCCCACCCCTCAGCCACTCTCAGCCCATCCCACCTATCACAATAGACCTCAGATCTTTAATCCCACCCCTCAGCCACTCTCAGCCCATCCCACCTATTACAATAGACCTCAGATCTTTAATCCCACCCCTCAGCCACTCTCAGCCCATCCCACCTATCACCATAGACCTCAGCTCTTTAATTCCACCCCTCAGCCACTCTCAGCCAATCCCACCTATCACAATAGACCTCAGCTCTTTAATCCCACCCCTCAGCCACTCTCAGCCCATCCCACCTATCACAATAGACCTCAGCTCTTTAATCCCACCCCTCTGCCACTCTCAGCCCATCCCACCTATCACCATAGACCTCAGCTCTTTAATCCCACCCCTCTGCCACTCTCAGCCCATCCCACCTATCACCATAGACCTCAGATCTTTAATCCCACCCCTCTGCCACTCTCAGCCCATCCCACCTATCACAATAGACCTCAGATCTTTAATCCCACCCCTCTGCCACTCTCAGTCCATCCCACCTATCACATAGACCTCAGATCACCCCTCAGCCACTCTCAGCCCATCCCACCCCTCTGCCACTCTCAGCCCATCCCACCTATCACAATAGACCTCAGCCCATCTTCACCATAGACCTCAGCCTACCCCTCTGCCACTCTCAGCCCATCCCACCTATCACAATCAGACCTCAGACCTCAGCTCTTTAATCCCACCCCTCTGCCACTCTCAGCCCATCCCACCTATCACCATAGACCTCAGCTCTTTAATTCCACCCCTCAGCCATTCTCAGCCCATCCCACCTATCACAATAGACCTCAGATCTTTAATCCCACCCCTCTGCCACTCTCAGCCCATCCCACCTATCACAATAGACCTCAGATCTTTAATCCCACCCCTCTGCCACTCTCAGCCCATCCCACCTATCACAATAGACCTCAGCTCTTTAATCTCACCCCTCAGCCACTCTCAGCCCATCCCTCCTATCACAATAGACCTCAGCTCTTTAATCCCACCCCTCAGTCACTCTCAGCCCATCCCACCTATCACCATAGACCTCAGCTCTTTAATCCCACCCCTCTGCCTCTCTCAGCCCATCCCACCTATCACCATAGACCTCAGCTCTTTAATCCCACCCCTCTGCCACTCTCAGCCCATCCCACCTATCACAATAGACCTCAGCTCTTTAATCCCACCCCTGTGCCACTCTCAGCCCATCCCACCTATCACCATAGACCTCAGCTCTTTAATCCCACCCCTCTGCCACTCTCAGCCCATCCCACCTATCACCATAGACCTCAGCTCTTTAATCCCACCCCTCTGCCACTCTCAGCCCATCCCACCTATCACCATAGACCTCAGCTCTTTAATCCCACCCCTCTGCCACTCTCAGCCCATCCCACCTATCACCAATAGACCTCAGCTCTTTAATCCCAACCCTCTGCCACTCTCAGCCCATCCCACCTATCACCATAGACCTCAGCTCTTTAATCCCACCCCTCTGCCACTCTCAGCCCATCCCACCTATCACCATAGACCTCAGCTCTTTAATCCCACCCCTCTGCCACTCTCAGCCCATCCCACCTATCACCATAGTCCACCCTCGATTGGTTTCCATATATTTTTCAATTGTTCTGTGATATTTTAGATACATTTCTAACCTTTCTAATCGTATAGTATCCCCAGATTGTGAGCTAAAGATGAAATCCTTTCCTACAAATCTTTTTATATTAGTGACTGACTATGACTGTTTTTAGAATTGTTCATTGTGTTTTTAGATACTCTTTACATTACCATACATATGGTTTCCGCTGTTCTATTAAAATGGCATGATTCTTGCACCTGTCAAACGCATGATAGTGAAATATACTAACCTATAACATACATAATATGCATCTGTCATAACATCCTTTGAGAGCATTTTTGCAATTTTCCCAATCTGGATCTTGAGATTGCACAGACCTGTGGAGCTTGATCAACTCAGAATAGCACACTTAACGTTACCTGTGTTGAAGAGCACAAGGAGAACACAGATCTCTGACTGTTCTCTCGGATATTATTTAAGTCGGTATATTCCTGTCTGTTAGACAACAGAAGCATCTCCTTTGTAAAGATGGCGTCATCACATCTTTAAAAGACCCTGCTGTCCACAGTTGTTATCATTTATAGAATTGGCTGGAGCAGATGATGCAATTCCTTGGACTGAGGGAAAATCAATAACAGATTGTCTCCAAACCTTTCTCTGGCATCGAGGACTCTGACAAAGGATTGTAACACCTCACTACTGGCTGGGAAATGCAGCAGGAAGAGCTCGTGTTCTGTGTGTTTGGATGAGGGCTAAGCCCTCTTACTGTGCAAGGTATCTTGGATTGGCTTCAGGTGGCACGCTGAGCACAACAGTAAACAATGTTTGCTTCTATTTGGGGTGGAACCCACTGTGAGACGTTGGCTTGGGTTTCACCTGCCGCAGAGTCGCAGACTCTCAACCTAAAGAGTTCTTCAAGTCACAAAGAAATTAACGGCCCTTCATTGTCCATAATATGGGACAGCTGAATGTAAACTCCATACTCTCAACAAATCTCATTTGGATTTATTCTAAGAGGATATGACACCTCTGAGAGTAAACCAGAGCGCTGGCGTTTCCAGGTCTCCTGCACTGCTGCTGTGATATCGTGACTAGTCAGACCTCTCCCTCCATCTTTGTTTGGGTCCCAAATAGCACCATATTCATTATATAGTGCACTCCTTTTGACATATAGTGCACTCCTTTTGACATATAGTGCACTCCTTTTGACATATAGTGCACTCCTTTTGACATATAGTGCACTCCTTTTGACATATAGTGCACTCCTTTTGACATATAGTGCACTACTTTTGACCAGGGCCTATGGGGTAGTGCACCATATACGGAATAGACTGTCAGGTGTCAGTCAGCAACACCCAAGAGCCTCCTGGGGAGAGATGAGAGCTGAAACTCACTGATGCTGGGCTTGGAGCAAGATGAGAGGGTCTGGAGGAGAGGGAGGAGAGGTAAGGTCTGCTTTCCATAAAGTCCTGGCCTCCTATATGAGATAGAACCACTTCACATGCATAAATCGTGTCAGCGAGAGTCAGCGCTTGGGGCATTTTTCAATATAACAACAGGAAAATTCAATGAAATAAAAAAAATGGTCATATTTGGCAAAGGAGTTGATCTCAAAAGTATGAAAAGTATGAAATCAATCACATTCACCCTAGAATGTCTAAAGGGAAGAAATACAGTGCATCCCGATGTCTTGAAAGGTTTCCGTTTCCGTATATAATAAGATAACTGAAAAACAGAAAACCAATACTAGTCAGCGCAAAGTTAAACACCAGTTCAGGCCTGGATATAATGTCAAAGAATTCCACGTGCTTAGAGGAACTTGTTGGAAGAGGCATCCCTGTTATTTTGGCGTGTTATTGATATTTGGCTCAGTACAGTGGGCCTACTGAGTAAATAGAGGAAAATGTGAGTTGTGATGACTGTCTGTTCCCCCTCCATGTGCTGTCTGTCTGCGATAGCTAGGGCCTAATTTTTTACCTCTCTCCCCTTGGCCCTGGCTCGCTGAGTGCAGAGAGCTGAGGTCCGTATGCAGCCCCTTTCTCTCTGACTCTGGCTGGATGTGCCCTAGCCAGCTCCAGCCCATGTGTGTAATGCTGTTTGTAATGAGAAATCTAAACAGGGAACAGCAGTGAGGCATTACAGGAATGTGTTTCCATTGGAGAGAGTCACTCCGTCAGCGCTAGAAAAAGAAAAGAAAGAAGAAGAAGTAGCAGGAGAAGGAAAGAAACGGCTCAGAGTACAGTAAAGGAAGGCAGCTAGCAGAGAGAGAGAGAGAGAGAGAGAGAGAGAGAGAGATGTCCAGAAGGAGTACTCACTGGGCCAAGGCGGAAGACTAATGTTATTGTACATTGGCTGTCACTTTGCCAGCCCTCCCTCACCAATTGGATCCTCACGCCTCCTTACCCCTCTCCCCCCTCTACTCTGCCCCCCTCCCTGGTTCCCCGGGACTCTGTTTGCTCAGGTGGACAGTGACATGGTTTTTAAATGAGCCCAAGTCGTCCTCTCTCACTGTCTCTGTCTCTGTCTCTGTCTATCCGACTCTCTCTCTCTCTCTCTCTCTCTCTCTCTCTCTCTCTCTCTCTCTCTCTCTCTCTCTATTCAATTCAATTCAAGGTGCTTTATTGGCATGGGAAACATGTGTTAACATTGCCAAAGCAAGTGAGGTAGATAATATACAAAGTGAAATAAACAATACAAATTTACAGCAAACATTACACATACAGAAGTTTCAAAACAATAAAGACATTACAAATGTCATATTATGTATATATACAGTGTTGTAACAACAAACAAATGGTTAAAGTACACAAGGGTAAAATTAATAAGCATAAATAAGGGTTGTATTTACAATGGTGTTTGTTCTTCACTGGTTGCCCTTTTCTTGTGGCAACAGGTCACAAATCTTGCTGCTGTGATGGCACACTGTGGGATTTCACCCAGTAGATATGGGAGTTGATCAAAATTGGGTTTGTTTTGGAATTCTTTGTGGATCTGTGTAATCTGAGGGAAATATGTGTCTCTAATATGGTCATACATTGGGCAGGAGGTTAGGAAGTGCACCTCAGTTTCCACCTCATTTTGTGGGCAGTGTGCACATAGCCTGTCTTCTCTTAAGAGCCATGTCTGCCTACGGCGGCCTTTCTCAATAGCAAGGCTATGCTCACTGAGTCTGTACATTGTCAAAGTTTGGGTCAGTCACAGTGGTCAGGTATTCTGCCACTGTGTACTCTCTGTTTAGGGCCAAATAGCATTCTAGTTTGCTCTGTTTTTTTGTTAATTCTTTCCAATGTGTCAAGTAATTATCTTTTTGTTTCCTTGTGATTTGGTTGGGTCTAATTGTGCTCTTGTCTTGGGGCTCTGTGGGGCGTGTTTGTGTTTGTGAGCAGAGCCCCAGGACCAGATTGCTTAGGGGACTCTTCTCCAGGTTCATCTCTCTGTAGGTGATGGCTTTGTTATGGAAGGTTTGGGAATAGCTTCCTTTTAGGTGGTTGTAGAATTTAACGTCTCTTTTCTGGATTTTGATAATTAGTGGGTATCGGCCTAATTCTGCTCTGCGTGCATTATTTGGTGTTCTACGTTGTACACAAAGGATTTATTTGCAGAATTCTGCATACAGAGTCTCAATTTGGTGTTTGTCCCATTTTGTGAAATCTTGGTTGGTGAGCGGACCCCAGACCTCACAACCATAAAGGGCAATGGGTTCTATAACTGATTCAAGTATTTTTAGCCAGATCCTAATTGGTATGTTGAATGTTATGTTCCTTTTGATGGCATAGAATGCCCTTCTTGCCTTGTCTCAGATCGTTCACAGCTTTGTGGAAGTTACCTGTGGCTCTGATGTTTAGGCCAAGGTATGTATAGTTTTTTGTGTGCTCTAGGGCAACGGTGTCTAGATGGAATTTGTATTTGTGGTCCTGGCGACTGGACCTTTTTTGGAACACCATTATTTTGGTCTTACTGAGATTTACTGTCAGGGCCCAGGTCTCTCTCTCTCTCTCTCTCTCAATTCAATTAAATTCAAAGGGCTTTTATATTGCCAAAGCAAGTGAAATAGATTATAAACAAAAGTGAAATTAACTATATAAAATTAACAGTAAACATTACACTCACAAAAGTTTAAAAGGAATAGAGACATTTCAAATGTCATATTATAGCTGTGTACAGTGTTGTAACGATGTGCAAATAGTTAACGTACAACATGCAAAATAAATAAACATAAATATGGGTTGAATTTAAAATGGTGTTCGTTTTTCACTGGTTGCCCTTTTCTTGTGGCAACAGGTCACAAATCTTGCTGCTGTGAGGGCACACTGTGGTATTTCACCTAATAGATATGGGAGTTTCTCAAAATTTGATAAGTTTTCAAATTTTGGAGGGGTCTGTGTAATCTGAGGGAAATACGTGTCTATAATATACATTGTGCAGGAGGTTAGGAAGCGCAGCTCAGTTTCCACCTCATTTTGTGGGCAGGGTGCACACACTGTATAATCAACATTACAGGCCTTTTTGGGTTGGAGAGTTTGTATTTTGCCCTGTAGCTCATCCAATGTAAATGGAGAATCCAGTGGGTTCTGGTAGTCTTTAAAAGCTGATTCTAAGTTTTTCTAATGATTATGTCTATGTTTGTTCTTGGTTCTTTGTTAAAGGGACAAAATGGTTGGAGAAGTAGTTTCTCCATACATCTCCGTTTTGGATAGATAGCTCTTCGTGTTGTTGTTTGTTTAGTGTGTTCCAATTTTTCCAGAAGTGATTTAAGTCTATGGATTCTTCAATCACATGGAGCTGATTTCTGATATGCTGTTCCTTCTTTTTTCGTAGTGTATTTCTGTATTGTTTTAGTGTTTCACCATTGTGAAGGTGTACATTTGGGTTTTCTGGGTCTGTAGGTTTTTGCATTCTTCACCAAACCATTTCTCATTGCTGTTGGTTTAAAATGTTATATGATAGCTGATAGGTCAAATATAGTGTTCAGGCTTCCTACTGCTAAGTCCACCTTCACTATTGCAGGAAAAAATGTTTTCCAGGAAGTTGAACAGTAAGGATTGGATTTTTTGTTGGCCAACAGTTTGTGGGTAGGGGTGTCAGTGGGCTGACTGTGAATGCTCTGAGAGACTCTGGGTTGAGGTCAGTGATAAAGTAGTACAGTACTACTGCCAAGGGATGAGCTGTAGGTGTACCGTAGGAGTCCCTTCGAAGCCTACCATTGACTATGGAGGTCAGTGATAAAGTAGTACAGTACTACTGCCAAGGGATGAGCTGTAGGTGTACCGTAGGAGTCCCTTCGAAGCCTACCATTGACTATGGAGGTCAGTGATAAAGTAGTACAGTACTACTGCCAAGGGATGAGCTGTAGGTGTACCGTAGGAGTCCCTTCGAAGCCTACCATTGACTATGGAGGTCAGTGATAAAGTAGTACAGTACTACTGCCAAGGGATGAGCTGTAGGTGTACCGTAGGAGTCCCTTCGAAGCCTACCATTGACTATGGAGGTCAGTGATAAAGTAGTACAGTACTACTGCCAAGGGATGAGCTGTAGGTGTACCGTAGGAGTCCCTTCGAAGCCTACCATTGACTATGGAGGTCAGTGATAAAGTAGTACAGTACTACTGCCAAGGGATGAGCTGTAGGTGCACCGTAGGAGTCCCTTCGAAGCCTACCATTGACTATGGAGGTCAGTGATAAAGTAGTACAGTACTACTGCCAAGGGATGAGCTGTAGGTGTACCGTAGGAGTCCCTTCGAAGCCTACCATTGACTATGGAGGTCAGTGATAAAGTAGTACAGTACTACTGCCAAGGGATGAGCTGTAGGTGTACCGTAGGAGTCCCTTCGAAGCCTACCATTGACTATGGAGGTCAGTGATAAAGTAGTACAGTACTACTGCCAAGGGATGAGCTGTAGGTGTACCGTAGGAGTCCCTTCGAAGCCTACCATTGACTATGGAGGTCAGTGATAAAGTAGTACAGTACTACTGCCAAGGGATGAGCTGTAGGTGTACCGTAGGAGTCCCTTCGAAGCCTACCATTGACTATGGAGGTCAGTGATAAAGTAGTACAGTACTACTGCCAAGGGATGAGCTGTAGGTGTACCGTAGGAGTCCCTTCGAAGCCTACCATTGACTATGGAGGTCAGTGATAAAGTAGTACAGTACTACTGCCAAGGGATGAGCTGTAGGTGTACCGTAGGAGTCCCTTCGAAGCCTACCATTGACTATGGAGGTCAGTGATAAAGTAGTACAGTACTACTGCCAAGGGATGAGCTGTAGGTGTACCGTAGGAGTCCCTTCGAAGCCTACCATTGACTATGGAGGTCAGTGATAAAGTAGTACAGTACTACTGCCAAGGGATGAGCTGTAGGTGTACCGTAGGAGTCCCTTCGAAGCCTACCATTGACTATGGAGGTCAGTGATAAAGTAGTACAGTACTACTGCCAAGGGATGAGCTGTAGGTGTACCGTAGGAGTCCCTTCGAAGCCTACCATTGACTATGGAGGTCAGTGATAAAGTAGTACAGTACTACTGCCAAGGGATGAGCTGTAGGTGTACCGTAGGAGTCCCTTCGAAGCCTACCATTGACTATGGAGGTCAGTGATAAAGTAGTACAGTACTACTGCCAAGGGATGAGCTGTAGGTGTACCGTAGGAGTCCCTTCGAAGCCTACCATTGACTATGGAGGTCAGTGATAAAGTAGTACAGTACTACTGCCAAGGGATGAGCTGTAGGTGTACCGTAGGAGTCCCTTCGAAGCCTACCATTGACTATGGAGGTCAGTGATAAAGTAGTACAGTACTACTGCCAAGGGATGAGCTGTAGGTGTACCGTAGGAGTCCCTTCGAAGCCTACCATTGACTATGGAGGTCAGTGATAAAGTAGTACAGTACTACTGCCAAGGGATGAGCTGTAGGTGTACCGTAGGAGTCCCTTCGAAGCCTACCATTGACTATGGAGGTCAGTGATAAAGTAGTACAGTACTACTGCCAAGGGATGAGCTGTAGGTGTACCGTAGGAGTCCCTTCGAAGCCTACCATTGACTATGGAGGTCAGTGATAAAGTAGTACAGTACTACTGCCAAGGGATGAGCTGTAGGTGTACCGTAGGAGTCCCTTCGAAGCCTACCATTGACTATGGAGGTCAGTGATAAAGTAGTACAGTACTACTGCCAAGGGATGAGCTGTAGGTGTACCGTAGGAGTCCCTTCGAAGCCTACCATTGACTATGGAGGTCAGTGATAAAGTAGTACAGTACTACTGCCAAGGGATGAGCTGTAGGTGTACCGTAGGAGTCCCTTCGAAGCCTACCATTGACTATGGAGGTCAGTGATAAAGTAGTACAGTACTACTGCCAAGGGATGAGCTGTAGGTGTACCGTAGGAGTCCCTTCGAAGCCTACCATTGACTATGGAGGTCAGTGATAAAGTAGTACAGTACTACTGCCAAGGGATGAGCTGTAGGTGTACCGTAGGAGTCCCTTCGAAGCCTACCATTGACTATGGAGGTCAGTGATAAAGTAGTACAGTACTACTGCCAAGGGATGAGCTGTAGGTGTACCGTAGGAGTCCCTTCGAAGCCTACCATTGACTATGGAGGTCAGTGATAAAGTAGTACAGTACTACTGCCAAGGGATGAGCTGTAGGTGTACCGTAGGAGTCCCTTCGAAGCCTACCATTGACTATGGAGGTCAGTGATAAAGTAGTACAGTACTACTGCCAAGGGATGAGCTGTAGGTGTACCGTAGGAGTCCCTTCGAAGCCTACCATTGACTATGGAGGTCAGTGATAAAGTAGTACAGTACTACTGCCAAGGGATGAGCTGTAGGTGTACCGTAGGAGTCCCTTCGAAGCCTACCATTGACTATGGAGGTCAGTGATAAAGTAGTACAGTACTACTGCCAAGGGATGAGCTGTAGGTGTACCGTAGGAGTCCCTTCGAAGCCTACCATTGACTATGGAGGTCAGTGATAAAGTAGTACAGTACTACTGCCAAGGGATGAGCTGTAGGTGTACCGTAGGAGTCCCTTCGAAGCCTACCATTGACTATGGAGGTCAGTGATAAAGTAGTACAGTACTACTGCCAAGGGATGAGCTGTAGGTGTACCGTAGGAGTCCCTTCGAAGCCTACCATTGACTATGGAGGTCAGTGATAAAGTAGTACAGTACTACTGCCAAGGGATGAGCTGTAGGTGTACCGTAGGAGTCCCTTCGAAGCCTACCATTGACTATGGAGGTCAGTGATAAAGTAGTACAGTACTACTGCCAAGGGATGAGCTGTAGGTGTACCGTAGGAGTCCCTTCGAAGCCTACCATTGACTATGGAGGTCAGTGATAAAGTAGTACAGTACTACTGCCAAGGGATGAGCTGTAGGTGTACCGTAGGAGTCCCTTCGAAGCCTACCATTGACTATGGAGGTCAGTGATAAAGTAGTACAGTACTACTGCCAAGGGATGAGCTGTAGGTGTACCGTAGGAGTCCCTTCGAAGCCTACCATTGACTATGGAGGTCAGTGATAAAGTAGTACAGTACTACTGCCAAGGGATGAGCTGTAGGTGTACCGTAGGAGTCCCTTCGAAGCCTACCATTGACTATGGAGGTCAGTGATAAAGTAGTACAGTACTACTGCCAAGGGATGAGCTGTAGGTGTACCGTAGGAGTCCCTTCGAAGCCTACCATTGACTATGGAGGTCAGTGATAAAGTAGTACAGTACTACTGCCAAGGGATGAGCTGTAGGTGTACCGTAGGAGTCCCTTCGAAGCCTACCATTGACTATGGAGGTCAGTGATAAAGTAGTACAGTACTACTGCCAAGGGATGAGCTGTAGGTGTACCGTAGGAGTCCCTTCGAAGCCTACCATTGACTATGGAGGTCAGTGATAAAGTAGTACAGTACTACTGCCAAGGGATGAGCTGTAGGTGTACCGTAGGAGTCCCTTCGAAGCCTACCATTGACTATGGAGGTCAGTGATAAAGTAGTACAGTACTACTGCCAAGGGATGAGCTGTAGGTGTACCGTAGGAGTCCCTTCGAAGCCTACCATTGACTATGGAGGTCAGTGATAAAGTAGTACAGTACTACTGCCAAGGGATGAGCTGTAGGTGTACCGTAGGAGTCCCTTCGAAGCCTACCATTGACTATGGAGGTCAGTGATAAAGTAGTACAGTACTACTGCCAAGGGATGAGCTGTAGGTGTACCGTAGGAGTCCCTTCGAAGCCTACCATTGACTATGGAGGTCAGTGATAAAGTAGTACAGTACTACTGCCAAGGGATGAGCTGTAGGTGTACCGTAGGAGTCCCTTCGAAGCCTACCATTGACTATGGAGGTCAGTGATAAAGTAGTACAGTACTACTGCCAAGGGATGAGCTGTAGGTGTACCGTAGGAGTCCCTTCGAAGCCTACCATTGACTATGGAGGTCAGTGATAAAGTAGTACAGTACTACTGCCAAGGGATGAGCTGTAGGTGTACCGTAGGAGTCCCTTCGAAGCCTACCATTGACTATGGAGGTCAGTGATAAAGTAGTACAGTACTACTGCCAAGGGATGAGCTGTAGGTGTACCGTAGGAGTCCCTTCGAAGCCTACCATTGACTATGGAGGTCAGTGATAAAGTAGTACAGTACTACTGCCAAGGGATGAGCTGTAGGTGTACCGTAGGAGTCCCTTCGAAGCCTACCATTGACTATGGAGGTCAGTGATAAAGTAGTACAGTACTACTGCCAAGGGATGAGCTGTAGGTGTACCGTAGGAGTCCCTTCGAAGCCTACCATTGACTATGGAGGTCAGTGATAAAGTAGTACAGTACTACTGCCAAGGGATGAGCTGTAGGTGTACCGTAGGAGTCCCTTCGAAGCCTACCATTGACTATGGAGGTCAGTGATAAAGTAGTACAGTACTACTGCCAAGGGATGAGCTGTAGGTGTACCGTAGGAGTCCCTTCGAAGCCTACCATTGACTATGGAGGTCAGTGATAAAGTAGTACAGTACTACTGCCAAGGGATGAGCTGTAGGTGTACCGTAGGAGTCCCTTCGAAGCCTACCATTGACTATGGAGGTCAGTGATAAAGTAGTACAGTACTACTGCCAAGGGATGAGCTGTAGGTGTACCGTAGGAGTCCCTTCGAAGCCTACCATTGACTATGGAGGTCAGTGATAAAGTAGTACAGTACTACTGCCAAGGGATGAGCTGTAGGTGTACCGTAGGAGTCCCTTCGAAGCCTACCATTGACTATGGAGGTCAGTGATAAAGTAGTACAGTACTACTGCCAAGGGATGAGCTGTAGGTGTACCGTAGGAGTCCCTTCGAAGCCTACCATTGACTATGGAGGTCAGTGATAAAGTAGTACAGTACTACTGCCAAGGGATGAGCTGTAGGTGTACCGTAGGAGTCCCTTCGAAGCCTACCATTGACTATGGAGGTCAGTGATAAAGTAGTACAGTACTACTGCCAAGGGATGAGCTGTAGGTGTACCGTAGGAGTCCCTTCGAAGCCTACCATTGACTATGGAGGTCAGTGATAAAGTAGTACAGTACTACTGCCAAGGGATGAGCTGTAGGTGTACCGTAGGAGTCCCTTCGAAGCCTACCATTGACTATGGAGGTCAGTGATAAAGTAGTACAGTACTACTGCCAAGGGATGAGCTGTAGGTGTACCGTAGGAGTCCCTTCGAAGCCTACCATTGACTATGGAGGTCAGTGATAAAGTAGTACAGTACTACTGCCAAGGGATGAGCTGTAGGTGTACCGTAGGAGTCCCTTCGAAGCCTACCATTGACTATGGAGGTCAGTGATAAAGTAGTACAGTACTACTGCCAAGGGATGAGCTGTAGGTGTACCGTAGGAGTCCCTTCGAAGCCTACCATTGACTATGGAGGTCAGTGATAAAGTAGTACAGTACTACTGCCAAGGGATGAGCTGTAGGTGTACCGTAGGAGTCCCTTCGAAGCCTACCATTGA